>NW_010556736.1:114454-165202 GCF_000687285.1 Phaethon lepturus
GACACGGCGATTACATTTACATACTTTGATTCCTGCTCTGAAATACTTTCCTACCTGTTCTAGTCTTGCAATGCCTACAAAGCCCGTCTACAAATACTGATTTCAGTAATCCGGTATCAGGCAGGGCAAGCAGTTTACTTCATCTCCGGTAACCTAGCAGTGCCAAATTAAGTATGTAAAAATATTTTACTCTAGTTAGTGTTTACTTAGTACTGATTTATTCAACTATTCTGCCAAGCACTAAGTTTCCCAGCACCATCTCCTTCTAAAAAGCACCCAGTTTTGTGCCCATCTTCAAAATCTGGATGAAATCTGCACAGAATTAATGCTGAGAAATGTCAGCCAGAGACATATCCCCCTTCCTCTGCTCATATTGTATCACTGCAAGGCCAAGGGACACATGACTGCTCATCCTTGAGCCAAATCCAATGCAGAGCAGAACGAAAAGCTAGATATTTACATTTCCCTGTCCAGAGTCCTAAAGCAATGTAGCATAGGTGGGACCTTCTTCCAGGCACAGCTTGATTAAGGGGTTTCCCACCCGAGTACTAGGGCCAGGGGGGGGGGGGAAAGAAAAAAAAAAAAAATCAAAGTTCACCTTCACAATTCCATGTACAACTCTATCTGTGTTCATGTACCTAAAGCAGCAGGAAGTGGTTGGATGGTTTGTTGAGAAGACTGAGCCAGACACTTCTCAGAGGTACACAGCAGGCACAAGTTAAAGCAAGCTAGGCTCCTAGACATAAGGAAAGAAATCTTCCCGGTGAAGGTGGTCAAACAGCCCAGCAGGTGCCCAGAGGCTGTGAAGTGTCCATCCTTGGAAAACTCAAAACTCTCCTGGGAGCAGCCTTGAGCAACCTCACCTAACACTGAAGTTGACCCTGCTCAAGCAGGAGGCTGGACCAGAAGACTCCCAGGGGCTCCTTCCAACCTAGACTGCTTTACAACCTTTGATCAAACAGTGGGGTGGAGGGGTGTCACACAGGGAAACGTAGCACATGACTGATGGATTATGTGGCTTGTAACTCTACAGTCCTACACTGTATTTGGGAAAACTGAAATCCTATCAAGTCCAGGCTGTAATATAGGAAGAACCTTTAGTAAGGTATCTCTGACCAAAATGGAAATCACAAATAAGCAAATATGTAAATAAGAAAATATATTACATGGTAGTGAGTTAAGTTTATGCTAAATATGCTTGTAGCATCATCTGCTTTATAACAGCACATAAACATTTCCAGACAATAATGAATAAATATGCAAGATTCTTTCCTATTCCTTTTAACTTGTAAAACTGCAAACCTAAATATTTGAATTTCTTCCATAAGCCTTCAGAAAGACAGAACTTTGATGTTTTTAAAGAGGAAAGATTATTTACTTTTGCTGCAGGCAAGAAATTATAATTTCTTCACTGATTCTGCCAAATGGCTCTATCATGCATTTTTTATTTTCATCAAAACAAGCCACTTAAATTAAGGTTGTCCCATAACTACACAGTAATCAACATTTTGAGGGTCAGATCAACTTGATGAACCTCTGTTTGACTTCTCTGCCCAACACACTCCTCCAAATCCAAGTGAACCACAGGGGAAGGGAGTTTTATTCCCTTTCCTCATGCTTAGCAGTTGCCAGGAAGAATATAGGCCGCAGTTTTATTTTGTTCACATAAGCAGAACACAGAACTCGGTAGTATCCACTTGGTTCTTAAACTAAAGCAGCTGAATTCAAACCCAGTGCTTAATACAGCAACTTAATAAACCAACAGAGCTTATCTAAGGAACAGCAAAACTTAACAGGTGAAGGAAGAGAGGGTGGAAGAGGAAGGAAGTGAGAAGGAAGCCTAGGGAGCAGGAAATTTCTAAAAAGCAAAATAAATATACAAAAGGAGGCAGCAAAATCCTCTGGACTGGCACAATATACAGAACACGTTCTTATACCAGCATGCAAGATGCTTCAAGCCCTCTGGTATTAGCAAAGCATTTGTGAAGATTCAGCTCTTCAGTATTCAATGTACCAGGATAGTTTCTGGTTTAAGCTACGCTGAAGTCCATGAATGTGGGGACAAAATCCAGACCATCATCAATCTAGAGACAATGGGCAACGTTGACAGCACAGCATCTCATTAATCTTCATTTGTCTTCCACATCCTGTCATTCTTATGCAAATAGCATGTTTGAGGATACATCTTTTCTGCAGCCCATGATAAGGACAACTGAAGCTCTCAGGAGCACCAGGATGTCGTCCTAATACCATAGGCCATCACTTCACTCAGAGCCTCGTGTTTTACATCACAGCTAATGTGTTTGACATTCAAATTTGACCTAGCAGGAGGTAAAACTATCTGATGCTGCAGCAACATGCATCTTGCTTCCTGTGCTAAAACATTCACCAAGGTCCCTGGGGATTTGACAGTCTCTCCTCCTTCTGTGTATCCCTGCTAATGGAGATTGAAACAGTGCTTCAAGAGGAAAAAAAGATATCTGCACGAGCAGGTAATGATAGCAATTCACCCTTCTGACCCAAGAAATAAACCCAGTACTAAAAGGCTACGAAAACAGGTTCCACTAAAAAAGACAAAAAAAAGGACACACAAATCCTGACGAGCTGGTCTAGGTTTTCTTCCATGGAAATCTGTCAGACTACACTGCAAAGCTTGTCCACGTGTATGACTGAATAGAACATTTAATTTCAAGCTAATCAAATTATATACAGTGTTTAAAATATTTTATGCGAGGTTTGTGGGGATGAGTGATCTCTCGTGTTAGGCCAACTGATACATGGGAAAATACACAGAAGCTTTGAATCATAAACAGCTCCCTAAAGTTATTGCAAAACATTTTAGGTATGAAAAAAATAACTCCTGAGTGGGTAAATCAAAAACCAAAAAGCATTGTTCTAATTATTGCTCATCAATTCTACTTACAGAATGAAGAAGAAAAGGGAAGATTTTACTATTATTACTGACTCCGAGTGTTTTGTTTCTGTATCATTTTCAAAGAATGTTCAGAACATCTTGTTCCAGAATATTTCCTTTCCAAGAGAAATCACTTTCTCTATCATACATGGCTGAACACAGTACGTGCCGTTTTTGTTTTCTTATGAAAAACAGAAACTATCCCAAAGTATTTCCAGCGTCACATGAATGGGATGCAAAGTAGCTAAGTGCTACAAACATGGGACACAAAGTTGGAATAATATTTCAATACAATCATGACATCTTAGAGAAATTAACTTATTAACAGACATTTGTAACAAGTCAAAACAAGTTTACCATTAAACATAAAGTCTGACTCAAAATCTATTCACTACCTGAAAGCAACACACCGTAGTGTTTGCAGGGATGATGAAGTCTGCACTAAACTCAGGGGAATACCCTTGCATTTGATTTTTCCCACGTGCTGTTTTCAAGTTACAGAAGATTAATCATCACATATTTTCAGTTAAGAACGAGCCACATAAATGAAGATGCTGAATGGATTATTACCAGCTTTGTAAGTATATAATATAAAACTTACAAAGCGTGCATTCCTCAAACATTTCTTGGTTTGAAAAACTAAGTCACAAAAAGTATACCAGACATCTTCCCAGCCCCTGAAAGTAGAGAACACAGACTGCCTTGTGCCTTTATACCACATGTAAAGTTCATGCATTAAAAATTACTGTACAGTCATCATACACCTATGAAAACAGGACACTCATTTACTGTAATACATAACTGAACTGATATTTCCATATAAAATATTAAATTGATTTAACAAAATGTTGCCTTTTCAGAGGAATCCCTGATCACAAAGTAAACTAAAAGCTGCTACTGAAAAGTTTCCCATTAAGTGAAGTTCACAATACAAACACTTTCTGGTGTCAGTCTTCTCCTTCTGGGGGAGGAGGGGGGGGAAAGCACAACATATGCACTGCAAATACTACATAGACCCAGGAGAAGATGGTGGTCTAGTATAGCCTGTCCGGTCTCAATGAAACACAACGTGAGCAATACCAACTCAAATGGTATTTTGTCCCTTTAAATCACAGTTTAAAATCCCCCTTCCTCCAGATTGGTGAAATTTTGCTCTGCTATCCTGTAAGTGAATGCTTTCTACAAAATTACCAGAACTTTCCTCCCGCCCATAATATCTTGGTAAAAGCAGTTTTCAACAGTTCTCGGTATTGCAGGGTGGCACCCTTAACACATGGCAGTACTGACAAAATATTGCCAATATTTCAGATAAATACTGTCCCAGTATGCCAGTATTTCAAATAAAAACTAAAATATAAGAAAACAGCATTCATCGTGGGCCCAAGAGAAATCCAGCAAAAGGGATAATGGCAGAGAACTGAATTTCCAAGCAGTGATGGAAATAACCCAGCACAGTGTTGAACTGACTCAGAAGGAAGTTTCCTTTCTGTTCAGAGTTTTTTTTCAAATTCAGCTTAGGCTGAGCCCAGAGAATGGTCACCAAAGACAACTGAAATCAAGTTGACAAAAATGGAATCTTGAAAATTTCCATTTTGCACAAGCATATTTTTCACTGATGAGTTTTACGGACTTTTATCTCTTTGCTAGCTCTACTTTGCCATGGCAGGCACACAGGTAGTGTATAAGTAAGCTCTAAGTGAGCCTTCATCAGGACACCATCAGCTGTGTGGCTCCCTTCAGTTCAAAAGGGAAGAGGCTGTGTTCTGGAGCCAAAATACAAGTGTTTTTTTTTCCCTCCAGACTTCATGTGTATATGAGCTTTACTTTAGAAGTGTGTGCTTCATATGTATTTTATGCCTGAATGCTCCAAGACAAACAGAAGAGATTACTCCAGGAACAGCTTAAAATGGGAGAATTTGTTAACAGAAAAAATATTTAAGAAACTTCTAAGAAACCCTAGAAAAGATCAGGAAAAATAAATTTCATTAACTTGTCATCAGATTCATGAATGTTGTGAAGGTGAAAAGTTGTGGACTAAAGAACGTTACCAACACTACAAAACGTGTCTTAAAGGAAATCACTTCAGGCTGATCCGTCTACTGCACTTAGCTGTGAGAAGACACAGCAGTGGTAGACAGTTTTAAAGTGGATTTTCTAGAGGGCTGCTGGGTTGGTTTTGTGTTTGGAGGTTTTCTGCAGTAAGTGTTACAACCCTCCCTTTTTTACAAACTTGCAATGTTCTTGTCACTCCAGCAGAGCTGCCGCAGGATCTAAGGAGAAATTACGCTGTTTACAGTTGGAAACCGTATTGCTGGCAGCAGGCTAATGGCACCGAGGAGACATTTAATCAAGAGGAAGTAACTAATGAAACCAACAAACTCCAGCAAACTCCTGCATAAACAAAACAGAAGCAAAAACCACAGAAGCAGTTTGACAGAAATGTTGTTGCACAAGTTCCATGAGCTTGATTTAAGGAAAATTTCTTCTAGGAAACAGACACTTAATGCTATCACAAAACATTTCGGTTTTGTTAAAAATTCTGTAAAGGGGGAAAAAAAAACCAAGGGACATAATCCTTTCCTTTGCCTCGTCTTCATTTTCAAACTTCTACTCTTAATCATTACATTGATTAGACAACAGTTTGGAGAGTAAAAGAGAATGGAATTATACTAAAATGTGGTCTTCTCCAGAGAACAGCATATACGACAGTGCATCTATTTGTACCTTGTCTATCATGTCCGGTCTGTTTGTAGCTGCCAAAATTGTCACGTCCTTCAGCTGTTCTATCCCATCCATTTCCGTTAACAACTGAGCCAAGACACGGTCTGCTACATTGCCAGCACCTGAAGAGCTAATTTAAAAAAAAAAAAAAAAAAAGTCACAGCATTAGCTTTCCCTTCCTAAAAAAATGAAGAAAAGAAAAAACATAAAGTTCTTTTCAATTTGCAGGGATCTTTTTTTTTATCTTCTTTCTGAATTTTATTTCCACCTTCAATCCCTGAAACAGTACCAGTCATATGAAGTGAGTACAAGCAAATTAGAGAATTAGTCCTTCAAAAGATTTCTTGGTATCTGATAAACTAGCTGCAGTGGTTTTCACTTACTACCCTGCTATGTAGGTTGTAAAGAATTTAACAAAATGTTGATGTCTGGAATAAACATTTTAAGATAACTGAATTCATGCAACTTCTTTACTAGTCAGACAAACTTTCATTTTTAGCACCATCCAAGTGATTGCAGTATAAAAAAATTAGGTAGGTATGTATTTTGCAGAGTTGCTCTACATTTTTATATTCTCATCAAATGAGGATAAATCAAGTGTTGACCAACTGCCTCATAATACCGTTGTGCTTTAACTCAGCTGATTTTCCCTATATCAGGAAAAAAAACCCCCACACAAGACTGAGAAACACAAAACTCCAGTTCTGAAATCACAAATATGTGAAAAACCTAAACAGACAAGGCATAAATTATTCTAGGCATTTATTTTTTTTAGCCTCAGATTAACTCTGGTAACCTTGAAGTTTACGGAGAATTTGCTCAAATTGCTTAACTATATGCAACAAAAAAAGCATTACAGAAATAAACTATTATTTTTTAGCTTCTAATATTTTAAAATGAATAACCAAATGATGTACCACCTTCTTCCTAGGCAATTCTGACACATAAGTATGTGTGCACATACATATATATGTGTGCATATGCACACATGTAACAGAATGCAGAAAAAGACAACATTGCATAAATCAAATCAAGATACCAAGCACATATGTTGCAATAAATAATACAACTCATGAATGGTTGTGTTCTTTATAACATCCTTCTAATTCTCCATAAAGAGGCTTTATTTCTATTTTTCACTCCTATTTCTTTATTTTTATTTTTTATCACTACACAAGCGATATGTATGTGTTCCTTGCAGCACCCAGCTCGACATAAATACAGGAGGGGCCAGGGCAAGCGCAGGCAGTGGCTTGTCCCAAAAGTTCCCTCTGCTGAGCAGGGGCAAGGAAGCTGAAGCAGGCTGGGGAAAGCAGCTGAGGCTTGCCAGATAGCACCAAAAATGCGCGTTTTATCCTCCTTTGCCAGAAACTAGGAGCCCTGCTCCTAGTGCACACCAAAAGCCTCACTGTTTTCGACAAAACCTTCCCTTGCGGACGGCACACATGCCCCTACATGCTCCTTCACCAACAGGACTGCTCTTCCAGGGCTATTCCCCCTTCCGCTGCACACGGGAGGGCTTCATTTCTCTACCCTTAAACAGGCCCTTTTCAATACTATTTAAAAAAGTTAATATCTCTCCAGTTCTCCCAGATCCCTCAACTTCATACTAAGAAGTGAAAAGAAGTCTGATACTTAAAATGAGGCTGGGTTTCTTCCTGCAACATATATTTTTCTAGCGTCACCCCAAATCTACATAGGACTAAGAAAATCTTTTAATCTCAAATTTTTTTTTAAGTGGTTTTCCAAAAGTACTTTTAAATGTTTATACATATGTACAGGCACTGACACACGCAAATGCAGTACAATTGTGCTGCTGAACATTAGTTTCCAAAAAGAAATACTACATTTTAAAATATAAGCACTCTAATTATTTCCAACAAATAGAGGATACACACGTATAGTTGCATAGTTATTACAGACATATATAGTTGCAGCACTGCCATTCACCACCAGCATGCCCGCAACCACAGTGCTTCCTAAATGTCCCAGAGCCAAAGCAACAGTAATGACTCCATCGCTGCTGTGGACATCTCCTCCAAATAAATTCTCTAGCTTTCCTATTCTACAACTGGTTCTGTAATCTTCCAGTGCAGAACAGTTAACTTATCAGACCTACTCTGGAAAATATCTTTGAGGAGTTATAATAAATGTTGGCTAACAGAACATTTAGGCTGCTAAAAAATATGAGAGAAGGGACTTGGGTTAGCTAGTCATCAGCTTTTCGGTTTGCTGCAGCCGCGTTAGAAATTCCCAAGTGATATTAGAGCGTTTCTAACATACCCGTGGGTCACGGTCCCATTGACTTATAGAGGGCTGAACATGATAAAACACTTCAGGTGTTGGACAAGGATAGTAAATGCTTTTCGAAGGACACAGAGCTTAAAGGAAATTAAAATCACCTTTGTAACATGAGCTAGTCTCAGTAGGGATTCAGGCCTCCCATCTTGCATAGGTTTCACATTTACTTGACTTTATACCCAATAGACTGCACACAAGAAAAAGCTAAGCAAAGGAAAAAAGTAATTGTAAGACTGGGACCAAAATGTTAACATTACATGAGATGATCTGAAGCTAGAAGACTTTGGGGGAGACGCTAAACTTTTTCTTTTTTTTTTTAAGAAACAATGAGGAAATATTTGGTTTTAAAGAGAGGTGGCTAAAACGGATATTACATCTTTCACCCATATAAAAATTTCCCTTACAAGCTTCAGCCAGAAAAAAAAGAAGTGTTTATTCTAAAGAAAAAACCCACTGTTGCAGGGAAATGCACACTGCAAAGGCTTTCATGCATAATCAGAAAATTGCAGTTGAAAGTAACTGATGGCGTAATACCACTCAAACAACGAAGGGGGACACCAGTGCAGTATTAGGGGCTTTATTATTATCTGTTAAAAGTGGACTAAAAATATTTTAAAACCACGCACACAAAAACTATCAATAATAAAAACAGTATCAAATGAAGAGATGTCTGGGACCTACGACACCAGGAATTTCCAATTTCAGTGCTTTTATTTTCATAGTTCACTAAAGTGTCATATGATGCACCATTTTTAGCACAGAGTCTACAGCAAATTAGCTTTTGGCTTAACAGGATACCCTATAAAAAAATCACAGGCAGGCACAGGTTTACAGTGAGAGATCTCTTTACCAGCTGCTCGGAGCTGCATCGGAGCCGTACCATGCGCTCCAAGAGCTGTAGCGCTGCCTAAACTGTTAACCTGAAGGGTGACACGCAAGTATGCATTTTTCCATTTTCCCATGATTTCCCAGCAAAGGTTTCAAAGTAACACAGGCAACGTTCATTAAGGCTGCCCGGACTTCTGACGCAAACGGCAGCCAGAGAAACAAATTATGATTAGCCCTCCGTCCCACGGAGGCATCGCCAAAACCAACTTCCAGCCAAGGGGGTGTCTTTGCCCCCCCCCTCCCATCTGACCTCCGCACATTGATGTCATCATCACAACTGCATGGAAATAGTCCTCAAAAGGCACGTCCTGGTACAAACTAATTTCCTGTCAACACGCCGCCTGCAAATCCAGGCAGTCAGAATTAAGCCCCTCACATAATCCACACAGGGCCATGTGTGCGCGGGTGCACAGATGCAAGAGCCGTGCCCTAACCAGAAATACCTTGAACTTCACAATAAAAAACGTGTGAGCAAAGAGGCGTCTTGCTGCTCCATAAGGGCCTGAGAATTTCAAGTAATCTCTTGTGTTGCCCTAATGAAATACATCAGTCTGTAGGCTATGTGTTATTTTAATCTTTTTGCCAACCCCACTTTCTTTAAAACACTCAATGAAGGAGTTTTAAGGGGGGGGGGGGGGGGAGAAGGTCTTTTCTTACTAGTTTATTACACTATTTAGAGGCAGATATCCTTCCCTCTGTATGATGCTTCAGCTAATCCTGCAAATGTCCCACCAGTCTCAGACCAAGCAGACAAGTGCTTCTGCACAGGCACTTGACTTCACTTGACCACCACAAAAGCTTCCTGAATGGCAAAGGCCTGTCAGGTAAGACATGGATTAAAGCAGACTATTGAAGATGACTATGGAGAACAAAATCCGTTCTTGGTATTTTACTTTAGCTAAAGGCACTGCCAATACATGTTTTGACAAAATAAAACATGCATTCTACAGTGTACCAAAGCCTCACAATTAATCTGAGTTAATTCTCACCTTGTCCGCTGGAACTGAGAGACCATGAGCCCCAGCTCCAAATTTAATACAGCAGGTGAGGGCTCTCCATAGCACCTTTTCTTTTTCTTACCTCTTCTGGCCTTATCCAAGGACTGTTCTACCAGCTGGATTCAGATCTCAGCAGGCACCAACATTTCCCCTTGAACATCTTAAGCCATCTCATGCTTCTTCCTGGGGATATGAAAGGAACTGCAGCCTGACTCTATCACTGTTTCAAGGACTACGGTTCACCAGCTTACACAGTTCTTCAAGCCATGGAGATTTTGCTTCCCAACATAATCAGATGTATGAAATCACCAGATTTAACTCTGTTACCCTTCTTGCTATAGGCATTCTTTTGACAGCAACCAACTCGTTTTGTACAGTTTTACTTATTTAACTTCCTTTTCTTCTCCTCCCCCCCTTATCGAACAGATGTTTTAATATTTGAAAACTAAAAACAGTCTGAGAATGCAGTCATGGTTTCACTGCATGATGAAATTTAGTAAGCATCGCCACTGTGAGCTAATGCAAACATACACTTGCACCATCTGACAACCTAGAACACTTCCCAAAGCCAACAGAATGAGTGTTTTTTTTTCAGAACACCAGATGTCATTTTCATTGGAAAATGTATTTAAGTCTCAATGACCATTTAAATCCTGCAAAGAACCAGTGACTCTCCATCCCACCACTGACTTCAATGGCACTGAAGCCTGTCTGAACACTTTAGCTTCAGAATCGGGACCTTAATTTAGTTAGGCTGCTAAACTGTAAATGTGGAAATGCAGGAAATATTCACACAATAACATTTTGAGCACTCCTAAATTCACAGAAACTGTGAAGCTACAAAACCAGAAGGAAGTCTGGGAGGGCCCCTCTCCCAAAAGGCCCTATTTCTGCACAGATGACCCTACCTCAGGCAGATCTGTGAGGTCGAAGAGGCAGACCTCAGGAGAAGTATCCAGGATAAATTACTGCAGAGGGATTAATCTCCATGCAGCTGAAATCTATAATGCAGGTTTTGTGAGGAGGGAGTACAGCCCACCTTCTTTTCCAAAATGTTGTATCAGGCGAGATTTACATACAGATAAAAACGGCCTTTGTTAATTTTTTTCCCCTAACAAAAGAATTGCAATCATCACAAAAATTTACAGATTTTAAAAATACTTGTGGATGTGATATCATCTCAAATAATTCTTTCACTGGAATCTCTGGAAATAATTTCCTATCAAAACAAATGTAAAACTCATTGACATGACAAAATGGTTGGTATCAAAAAATTAATATAGGTTGAAATAGACCTTTCTGGCAGGACTCTCCACTACTCCACAAACTACCGAGGTAAAAGGTTCCTGAAATACCAAAGCCCCCTGCCAGCACACTCCCACGCGAGAGTCGCCTCGCTCGCACAGTCTGAAGGATTTTTATTGAGTCTGACATTTCTGTCAGGGCTTTGCAGGGGTAACCTGTCAGCAAGGAGCACCTGCCAAGTCTGTCTTTTCAGTCCAACTGCCATGATCGTAATTAACTGTCACACTATTTTATTTCCTTCCCTCACAAATGCTGGTGAAATACAGCTTTGGCAGTTCAAGGTTTTCCACAGCGGGGGCGGGGGGGGAACCAAACTACTCCAATAGTATTACCAGAAAAATAATAATTGCAGCATCTTCCCAGATATTTCACTCAAAAATTCTATCAGTGGGGCATTTTGTCCAGCAGAATGGACACTGCCATGCCAATTAGAAAAAGCAGGCTCTTCCACACAGATATACCCTGCTGAAATATTAATTCAGTCAGAATATTCCTGTATCTAAAGATAGCAGAGCAGGCCCTTATGTTAGCTTTGAACTTTGTTTCCCTTGAATGCAATTGGGGCTTTAAACCCCAAACTTTACTAAACATATTAGGTTTACAGAGACATGCATGTTTACATAAGCAGCACAATAACACTATTTTTTCTCTATAGCCATTTTCCCCTCCCCCTCAAAATCACAACACCTTTTACATCGCATACTTATTTCTGCTTACAAGTACCATTCCTGTTTTGAGTTGCAAAACTGTCACCCACAATTACCAACTGATTCCTCTACGTGCATGCACTCAAAACAAAGGAGGTATTTCATAAAACAAAAAGGCATAGCAAGCATACCTAGGCCTAAATGATCATTATTAAAAAAATTGGCCAAATTCACTTCTGGCACATGTATGGTACAACTACATTGCCTATTATTAATTCAGACCATAACAGATACTACAGGCTTGGACTAATTAAAATGTCTAGGAGAGCTATACAGCATGCAAATCTTGTATGTTATCACTTAAATATTTTGGTTATTCATTAAAAAAAAAAACCACCACAAAAAACAACTAAAAACCTCTTCAGTGCTAAGATAAGAAACATCCCCCATAGCAGGGCATTTTCCTGCCTGCGCCATCAGAAAAGTCTGAAAAGATAATCCTAAAACCTTCTCTCCATCAGCACCCTACAATTAGATGCTGTCGTATTCTGTACACACCTGTATCAGCTATTACTATTACCCACTGTATTGTTTCGCATCTTCCCCATTTCTTCAAGAGCAAAATTCAAGTACTACAGAAGGGAAATCTCCAGAGGAAACCTGGGGAAGTCTGGGAAATTCAGAGACCAGACAGAACATTTAACTTTATGGTCACCTCCAGGCCAAAATGGTGTTCTGCCAAGTCGATTCACTGATTAAGGGCAATTCATGTCATTTTGGTTTTAAGACATTAGAAAAGGATAGAAAAATAAAAGAACTCCTAATACTCCTTGAGTGGCCTCGAACTTCTAAGCAAGTTTCCTAAATAGAGAAGATGAGCTTTGTGAAAACAGTGCTCAGCTGTCAGCAGGTCACTTTGAAACAAATTGCCTATAGTCTGCTGCAGAAACAATCTAATTATCCTCCACGGTCATACGACCAGCCTCTTCCATTTGCCCAAATTTCTTATTATTGAAGCTTCCAGGAGTTAGTGAAGTATGCTCAGAAAAATTAAATGCAATTTCATGTGAGAGAACAGGAAAGGAGCCAATTTGAGACAGGTTTGGAATCAACAGCCTTTCTTCCAGAGGGCCTTCCCCAAGCACATCTCCCAATCCTTAAGTGCCTAGGTGGTGAGCCATTGTCCATACCCATCTGCCTGCAACTAATTCCAAATGCACGTCCATGAAAGACGGACGTTAGACCTCGCTTTCAGCTGGCCCTGGCACTGCCTAGCTGAAACAGCAAGGATGCTAACGTCAAGAGTTCTCCTATTCTGTTAACACTGATGTTGCCTTAAAAACAAAAAAGCCCAAAAGCACGCCTGATGCACAGTAAATTTCCCACTTCCCTTCTTTCCGTTTTCCTCAGCATTTCTCCTCTGTGCATTCCTAGAAGTTACTCAAGTTGAAAACTGTAATCAATCATGCCTACCAGGAAAACAAGTACAGTTTAAGTTGGAAGTATTACAGACCTAGAATTAACTAACTAGACTGGATTTCATTTCATTATAACAATATTTAAGTATATGAGGTTCACCTTCATCTGGAATAAGTTTCATTTACAAGTTTTAGTTACAATTCTGTTCCCCTTGTATTTCATTTAAAATTAAAAAAAAAAAAAAAAAAAAAGAGAAGAGAAGAGACCTTCAATCGTTATAATCCTAACCGTGCAGGCAGTTGTAGCCTGCTTGGGCCCATTCAGTGTGGCTAAGCTGATGTTTTTCCATAGCCAAAGCCACTCCGAGAATCGCAGTGGTCACCATGTATGCCGAGTTCTGATCCGTCTAGTCCTGTTACCCACTTCAACTGGGCCTCTGGCAGGAATCCAGACAGAGGCTTAAATTCATGTCTTTGGCTGAAGCATCTTTCTGCAGGTCAACTTTGCCACAGCATTCCCAAGCCCTGCAGAACAGGCTTACCTATGTTAACAGACTTGATTAGTCCCTCTAAACCCTGCACATTTATCCATGCACTTGAAAGACTTCAAGAAAAGAGTTTACAGATCCAGCCCCGCTTCCACTAATGCCAATGAAACTCTCTACTGAGTTCAAATGTCTGAATTATAATACAGGCTGGCAAAGTTAGAAATTATTGTTTTCTTTAAACAAAAAGGAAGAAAAACAGATTTAAAACACATTGTGATAAAGGATTCTTGCTAGACAAGCATCATTAACAAGTTTGTTTTAAAATGAAAGGGACTGCAGACATTGATCATATATGTACACAACCTATGCGTAATGCTATTTGTAAAAATTGCTATTCCAGAGCAAAGTACAAGATTTACTGTATGATAAAATCGTTTCAAAACTTTACTTTTTCACCACTCCTTGCTAGACTTAAAATAGAAAGCTGGCACTGGACATGCAGCTTTTTTCCCCAGACAATATTTCTATTTGGATACCAAATTCCAAAACTTTGAAGAATTCAGACAGCAGTCACAAAAGTTTTGAATGCCTCAACTCTCTATCACATCCAAACACAGCTCAAATATTGTGTTTTGATATCCAAACACAGCTCTGCCTCTCTATTCCACTCTGGTGAGACCCCATCTGGAGCGCTGCATCCAGCTCTGGAGCCCTCAGCACAGGAGAGACATGGACCTGTTGCAGCAGGTCCAGAGGAGGGCCACAAACATGATCAGAGGGATGGAGCCCCTCTCTTATGAGGACAGGCTGAGAGAGTTGGGGTGGTTCAGCCTGGAGGCGAGAAGGCTCCAGGGAGACCTTATTGCAGCCTTCCAGTACTTAAAGGGGGCTTATAAGAAAGGTGGGGACAAACTCTTTAGCAGGGCCTGTTGTGATAGTACAAGGAGTAAGGATTTTAAACTAAAGAGGGTAGATTTCAACTAGATATAAGGAAGAAATTTTTCACAGTGAGGGTGGCGAAACCCTGGCCCAGGTTGCCCAGAGAGGTGGCCGATGCCCCATCCCTGGAAACATTCCAGGTCAGGTTGGACGGGGCTCTGAGCAACCTGATGTAGTCAAATATGTCCCTGCTCACTGCAGGGGGGTTGGACGGGATGGCCTATAAAGGTCCCTTCCAACCGAAAGATTCTACGATCCTACGATTGCAGGGAATGAGCTGATGTTCTCCAACTCAGGGACAACCAGCACCAACGTAAGCCAGAAACACAAAGCTCCTTGTCTGAGCCAGCTGCTAGAATCAGGTCCCTCACAAGTATGGCACAGGGAAACTCCATTTCTTCAGTGTATACTTTGTTCACTTTCTTTTGCCTTTGCATTACTGGTGTTAGGGTGACAATATGTCCTCCAGTCTACTACTGGTATTTTACCCTGCGCAGGGCCGTTTTCCACCAAGAACCTCTTATCCTACCTAATGCCACTTTGCTCTGTCCCTGCAGGGTCCAGCCCACAGGTTTCATTGCTAGGATTCAATACACTAACCTCCTTCATGACAGATGCTGCCAATTACACCAGGGAATTTGCATAGATACAAAAATGTGACTGTATGTTCAAGTGTTCAGTGTAATATGTGCTAAAGTGTACAGTATAAAGATGTGCTAAAATATTCTGGAAAGACAGGCAGCTTGGTTTAAAACCAGAAGATTTATCACAGTCCCTGTTAAAATCAGAGATGCCACAGTACAGAAGAGAAGATGATGTTCCTCACAGCTTCATTTAGAAGCCTGAGAGCCTCAAAAGTTAAGGTTGCAAACATTTTAATACCTAAAGTGAAAACAGTATGTCTTTCACAGGTTCTGAGCATTTTAAGTTGTGGCTTAGGGATGTACCTATCCTCCCCCCCAGCACTCAGGATAACATATCTCCCAAAAAGCAACATCATATTGTAGTTTCAGGAGACTGGTACCAAAGTCCCTCCACTTTGTCACTTCTGCCCTCACTCTAAAAAGGTTAGCATTACTCATCTACCAACTTGTTTTGGCCTCCACAAGTCAAATGCAAAGAACTGATTTTGTCCCTTGTCTTTCCCCCCTGCCTTTGAAAATAGAATTTATCAATGTCTTTCACATCAGTATACAACACTTCCTATCTTACATTACAAAGATTTGCAGTTAAAGGGGAAAATGCTTTGCTTCTGAAAAACAAGAAAAGGAACAAATATGTCTCTTGCCCAAAAATCCTAAAAATTCTACTTATATAAACAATGCCCCATTTCCAAAGCACAGATTTCTTAAGTTCAGCAAACAGACTGTCTGTGCTGCATTTACACAGAGCCACGTTCATTCATCACTTTCAAGTCTAATTACCAAGCCATTTCCCTCTTGGCAACCTCTAATGGCCAGAAGAATTAGTTTTTACATGGTCAGGATACCAAGGGATAACAAATACCCATAACTCTTTGCAGCTGTGCAATTTGTAAAGCCTCTCAAGCTTTGTCCAGGCAAGGGATTACTGTGAGGCAAACTTTCCTCCTCATGCACTGCTGTATCTGGACCAGTCCTGCGGGTCTCGCTTCAGCACTGTCTCTCCTACAAAAAGTCGTAACAGCAGCTTTCAAAAGTAAGGAGAAAGAAAAAAAAGTCGTAACCCGCTCATGGAAGCAAACACTAATTAGAACCACAGAGCGGTGGAAAAGGCTCCGTGCATCACGTAGCTCACCTCCCCCAGTGCATGACTGCTCCTCGCTGCATGTTAATCCATGAAACGTCAGTTTTGTTTTAAAGATGTCAAGTGGTAGTTTGCTGGAGCTTCTTCCATATGACTAACTCACGGTGACAAGAATTCTCTACCAAAAGCCTTTCTGATGTTTCCTATCTCAATCATTTTTCCCCGCTCAAAACTTATCATGACACGTTTAGCCTTCTACCACCTTTTCTTCCGCAGGTTTGTCATCTGTTCTTTAGAATCAGTTATAGTGAATACCTCCCTTTTTCTTTATAGTCAGTCCATGCAGTTCCTGATTCTTTATTTGCAATTCCCTCTGAACGTCCTCTAACATCTCAACATAAACTAGAGAAAATGGGAAAAACCTTCCAACAGCGCTAGAAGCGCAGTGGAACAGAACAAAATGCAGAAATTAATACAGCTCAAATTATCTTTGTCTTCACTACCACGTTGGAAACTCAAGTCCACTCAGAACCACTCTCTCAACCTCCTGCTTCAAGGATCTCCAGCGTTCTCCATCAAGCAACTGCTCCTTACACTGAACTGTTTTTCTTTCAGAGGTGCAGGATTATATTTTTTGTAAATTCTCTTTGAGGCTGACATGTATCCTGCCCACAGTTTTAATTCTTTGATTAATATGTATTAGTTTGTTGCCTACATGCAAAACATATGAAACTTCTAAGCAGGCTGGATAAGAAGTAATCCTTTCAGAAATAATACATTTTGACACTGAACAATGTCAATTAATATAATTTTTGCTGACTTCAAAGTATTATTTCCTGTAACTAATAAAACACACACAAATAAATTTTGTAAAACAAAACAGCTACACGAGACAGTTAGATTAGGTAGAGTGGTAGATGTATTACAATTATGGGGTTATGGCTTGTGAATGTATAATAAAATTCCGAATGCAGCTACAGTGTTTGCCATAGAGTACTGGCTTGTGCAGTGACAGAGACTCCACTACATGAGGTAAAGGAGACATTATATTGAATGGTGCAAACAAGAAAATTCCTTAGCTGTCTTGATAATACTGGTATTATAACCGATTACAAAGTCTAGTAGTTTGTATGTGCCTGTTGATGAGAAGGGATTGTTTAGTGATCCCTGCAGAGGGTTGGGAGAAAAACATTTGTGTTTTAAACCCACAAGCTTTAGTCAAATCTAAACAAGTCATAATGGGTTAATGAATACTTGGCAAAATGCTTTGAAGAGCAAAAGCATTAAGCAATTACTCAGTGTTAGTTCACATCTGTATTTCAGATCTGAACTATGCATAAAACTACCCTCACAACTTAACAGTTTAGGCTTCTCTGTATCTCCAGACACATCCTGTTAGGATCAGGAAGGGCTACCTACCTGGGAGATTTGGGATGCAGCACATTCTGCACAAAGCCCACAGCATCCTAACAAGGATTTAAACTGAGAGGAAAAACTTTTACAAAGCTGTATCACAGAGTGTTTTTCACTGCCAAGGCAGAGAAAACTAATGCAACCAACAGAGGGAATAGGGAGACAATATAAACAGGTGTTTCCTTGAAAACCTAAGTATGGTTAGTAATAGTACAGGAAATGGATCTCCAGAGGCCACAAATCGTTAGCATCTCTAATGCATTTGCAAATTCCTACTGTGCAAAGTCAGCCTGTAAAAAAAAAAAGGCCATTTCTAATAAGTGCCTTGTCTGGTTTCCTACACCATTTAATTTCAGATGAATTTTATGAGAACTCTGCTACATATTTTACCTCCCATCTGGTTCAGATTTGACAATGAAATATTTGTGTCCCACCCTGTTCTTTTTAAAGCTCCAAAACCAGATGTCTCGAGCACAACATGACTGCAGCAGGTCATACCACATTCTTCAGTGAGCTGTGCCAGGCCTACTGCCCCCCAGACAGTTCCAGGTAAGGTAAAATTGGGTTGTTTACTCCCTAAAAGAATAAAGCAAGCAAGCAAACACAAACACCACCTCTAGGGCACTGTGTGAAAAGGCTGATTAAAATGTACTATGGCTTATTCTTCCAAAAGGTTTTATCTTGATGAAGTGGTGCTTCCGAAAGCTAAACACATTAAGAACTGCAGCAGGAGGAGACATTTTCCCCCCCATTGGCTTGATTCCAGCACATATTTTTGCAACTTCTCTATTGTGACAAGCAGGCAGGTGTTTCAGTGCGTACCACAGGGTGGCTAGCATTTCTAGAAAGTTTACAAATTTCACAGTTGCATACACTGCATATGAGAAGGATGCCGATGAAGACATCTTCTACCAGATTTTGTATTTTCTGCAGAAAATGTGTTCATTTCTCAGCTGTTTCACAGGGCAGCTCTGTGCTGCACATGATGCCACCTCCTACAACATAAACAATTTATGCCACTGAAATGTCAGAATGACACTTTTTATCCTTTCCTGCAGATACAAACAGCCCTTTTGCAATACAAAGGAACCTGTATGGATGCCAAGGTAGCTTCTTTTCCAGAAAAATTAGGAAGTTGTGATGCACTTTTAAACTGGAGAAATAATTTCTATGTGCACATATTTGATAGTTTTTCATGCAAAACAACAAAGAAAAGAAGTACTTGCTCACAACAAGTAGTAGTATTTTATAAGAAGGTGTCCCCCAAGAAAGACCACTTACAGAACCTGTCAAATCTTAAATGCTATAGGAGCAACTAAAGTCTGCTATAATCCTCCTTCAGACAAGAGCTAAACATCTCTCAATGATTACAATGCAGGATATTAAAAAAAACATTGGTAGCTGCTTGCACATTAATCCCTTTTTAAATGTCACACATAAAAGGCCGTAAGTGTTCCCAAACCTTTTCATGACATTTTTCCCAGTCTGGCAAAATGTGTAAACGAAAGTGTAAATGTAGGCATATGCGTAGTCTCCTTGGAAAGCCGTGTTATATAGCATATGATCATATTGTTTGCATGACAGAGACACTGTATTAGGCCAGTGCAACAACTCTGGGAAAAGAAAGGAGTTGGTTACTGGAAATAAATGCAAGCTAAAACCACAGAAAAGAGCCAAAGGGCATGAGAACCAGTAGAATCATCCCTGCTAATGAGATGAGAAAGGAGGAACTCCACCTGCTTACCTGTTTATGGCAAGTTAAATACATTTGTATTTAGTAGAAGTCACAAATGCTATCCTTCTGCATGTGGAATGAATGTATTTAATAAAATAATTCTAGAAAGGTAAAACACTTGTGCTTCCACAATGTAAGAGTAATTTATCAGAAAATAACATTTATGATTTTTCTAACAGGATTACTTACTTTCCCCTTTCAACTGCTAAGGCATCTATTTCATCAAAGAAAAGAATTGAAGGAGACACCGCTCTGGCTTTCCTGAAGATCTAGAAAAACAACAATGACACACTCACTGTCTACAGAATGCTATCACTCTCTGCACACCTCAGAAGCTACAGAGCATCACAGAACAGACATAAGCCTTGTCATCTGTTTTTGAGGGGTTGTTTTGATAAAACTGGACCTTTTAGAACTTATTTATGATACTGTGAGATGCAGGCTTATAGTGAAAGCTGCTACTGGATCCCAAACTTGACATGCAATCACTAGGCCAATACAGGAAGAATTTAAACAACACAGAATATCCCTTCTACTTTTTTTTTTTCTTTCCTTTTCTAAAACTTAAGCCAGAAGGAAGTTTTTTGGATAGTTTAAAGGTAACCTTATAAAGCAGAGAATTTGAATGCCCAGAAGGCTTAGCATAACACTATGTATAGCTTGCACTTTCTCACCTCTCTCACTGCTCGTTCAGACTCACCAACATATTTATTCATCAGCTCAGGTCCCTGCAAAATTAAAAAAAAAAAGTTTAAAAACACATTACGTATACATACAAAATGACCAAAACAATATGCCAGTGCTACATTTCTGATGCTGTGTTACAAGGAATTTTGATAATTTGTCACTTGCAAGTTTTATTTGTGCATTTTTAGACTTACCTTCCACCTGTACCAAGTTTTCCTCCATTTGTTATAGCACTGTGCATGCAGGTAACTATGCATGTAGATTAGTCCTCTCATCATAATACTTTCCTAGTGTTTTCATGAGAAACGGAATTAACCAAAAAAAACAAACACTTTGGGGTTCTTAAAAGTTGTTGGCTCAACAAGAGGAACAAAGGGGCTGCAAATCAGCCAACAAGATGAATTACAGAAAAGCATTTACTTGTGCTTTCAATATGCATCCTGTCCAGTCAAGCACCAAAACAGTGACTTCAACCAGTGTTTAACAGCGCTTATTTGAACCCGACAGTTTGCAGGTCCAGAAGGAAGAAGCTGCCATAGCAGCACACCTGAAACCCATCCATGAGGTGCTCCATCCCCAGCAAGAAAGATCTTCAGTGTCTTAGCTCATACACATTCCTTCTCCTCTCTGCCAAGACCGCCAACCACACTTATTAGTGCCAGGATAAGTGCCAGCTGCTGCAGTGCCTGTTTATACTAACAGCTCTGTCCACTAGGAACAGACTGGAAACGACGGGGTCAATGTTCAAATCTTGAACAAGTACTTACAATTATCAAAAGCAAAACAATTGAGAATTCTCAGAGTATTTTGTGTTCTGCTATATCCTGTAGGATAGGCTGCTTAAATAATACTTCCTAATGGGACTAAGATTCTCATGGGACTGGTAATGACTCACTGACTTCAGCCTGGTTTGCATCAACATTGACCTGCAGCCCCAACCAGTGATGATCATCCACTGCCCTGAACTAAGAGAGCCAGTGGCTTCAATCTATTTTCCAGGGAACAGGTGTCCTCGTAATTTCACCAGCAGAAACAACATCCCTCTTCACAGTCAGAAAACTGAATTTTCCTATGCTTCACAGCTGCGAGTACCTTCAGGTAACACTCAGCTCAGAGTAGTAAGGCAGCTTTAAACAGCAGGTATGTTAGAATTAAGAATGTGTGGCAGACACATCTTTACACATTGGCAGTGACAGAGCTTGTGTTACAACTGCTCTTTGAATGGGACCATCTGGACTTTGTACCCAGATCAGCAGAATACAGATTCATTACTATAAAAATGCAGCACACTTCTTTTGCAGTCTCCTCTCTCCACACTCATTTTCACTCTTTCAATAACAGTTAAGGAACTGACTTTATCTTGACACTGGCACCATTGGAAAGTACCTGCATGTATGTAGAGGGGGAAAACAACATATACTCAAAAAAGAAAAGCACAAGTTATCTGATATAAGCAAAGCATCCAGGCTATGTCACTACTTTTATGTATTTATTTTCAAAGAGTTGTCCATTATCCAAATGTCTATCTGCAGTAGCCAGACCTAGTGTAGCACACAGGTAGAAGCAGTCATGTGAAGGTTGGAAGAAGAGCACTGCGTGCCTTGCCCATAGGAAGCATAAATGTTAGAATTAGCATCGCTTCCTTTCATCCACCCTTAAAGCAGCTGCTGCAGTAGCTAAAGTTAGTGTCACCTGCAGGCTTTCAACAACTTAAAAATTTGAGAGTATGTTGGATACTTGTGTGGAAACGGAATTATTCAGACACATAATATAAGAATGCAGGAAATAGAGAAGGAAAAAACACGGTAAGAGAGAGAAACACAAAGCCTGTTCCTACTCTTCACTGTGGACACTGAACATGAGGGGCATGCAGCAGTTCGTGCAGAACAAGCTCGCAGCTCAGAGACAGCAGCCAGCTGCTCCGGGCCCTTGCCATTCATCACGTTCAGTGCCGATGAGGAATCCGATAGCGTGGGCCTAACAACTCCTTCAGGAACGAGAGCGCAGTCTTCTCTTTCTGTTTAGCTTTCTGTTAACTGAGCTGATAGGCTGAGAAACCTTTGCACATTCTACCCACAATTATAGATTTCTTTTATGAACGTTTTCATGGAGCCTGTAGACCTTCTCTTTCATGCCCTTATTCTCATAAGTAATCTTCATTCACATCAGTAATCTCATGGAAACCAACATCATATACATCAGTGCCAAGTGCACTCCTCTAGTATGACACAACATCAAATAGCCTGACATTTTTTTTTTTGTCTGAGAAAAAAAATACTTAAAACCAAAACTACTCTCTTTGAGCTTTAAGGTACAATATAATTTCAGATGCTTGGAGTTTTATTTTTAATTAAACATTAAAATATGATCAAGGCAACATCAAAGCAATAAACACTGTTTAAAATGATTCCAAAGAGAATTATTTTGAATGCATGGTTTTGCTGTAAGCTTTGACATGAAGTTTTTCTCCATTTTTCTCTTCATTAAGCAGCAACTCCAGGTGAAAGACTACTATGTATTAATGACCTGTGCCTCTTCATGAAGAATTTTCATGAAAACCGATTTGAAGATCTCCTAGTTCACCACTCATGAGCAATACCAAAACTGCCATTGAGAACCATGTTTTTTGCTGCAAGTGGCTTGGAGCTCTTACTATGCATGGCAATAAAGGAAAAGACTCCAAAGTAAGAGAAAGCACACACAGAAGAGGAGGAATTGGTATACATTTCATCTCATGCAAACACTTAAAACCACAACACAAAAAACTAGAAACGTTCAAAGAAGCTGAATGCAGAAACTGAACTAGGTTAGCTCTGGTCCCACCTGAGCTGAAGCTCTGCGTTACCCTGCCTGCAAATGGGCTGTTCTTTAGTCGAGATTGATGGCAGTTCTTTCAAAAGATAGGTGTGTATCACAAGCAGTCTATAGGCCACCACGAAGTCACCTGCTGGCAGCTAAGACAGTTTCTAATATTTCACAAAGCTCACCTTCTCTTTTTAGGAAGGTTGCTTTGAAGTTGGAGGCCACTCAAGAAATACCAGGAGGGTTTGTGGGTTTTGGTTGGTTTGTTTTTTGTTTGTTTGTTTTTGTTTTTTGGTGGTTTTTTTTTTTTTTTTTTTTTAATTTTTCGATGCTTTAAAAATCAAATTACGTGAGCCCGACTTAGTCAGAAAGTTGACATTTGGTGAAACATCATTTCTGGCCCAGAGGTGAGCATAATGATTCCTTTAAAAGCTGTTTATAGCTGTTGATACATTAAGAGGTGCTAGTAACAAATGGTCCAGTTTAATGATGCATAGCTCTATTCTCTTCTGCAACAAGCCATCTTCCATACAAACGGACCTGAAGAAATAAAACCTATTCCTTCTGGTCATTTGGCACAGTGACTCCAAAACCAGCAAAAGATTTGGAACGGGAAAGTGGCAGAATAGTTGTAGCTTAGCCATGCATATAAGCATTCCATTTGTGAGCTACAATCCAGACTAATAGTATAAAATCTGCCAATTCAGGCCCACTGTACACTGCCGAGTTTTGTTTATTCAGCCTCAAAGCAGAAAAAGTTTCCACATATACTCTGTTTAAAGACTATCGCATCCTCATTTACAAGATACATTCCCCTTTTATCATGAAACCTTCCACTTGTTTATGGTCTGGATTGGGTGTTGATTTTTTTTTTTTTAAATAAAAAAAGCAAGAAAAAAGAAGAATTCCTTACATTTAAAATATGATCAGAATAAGCTCTTGAAAGATCAACTGCACAAAAGATAAAACACTTGTATACAGGCTGCAATATGAGATAAGCTTGTGTATACATGCTTATGACGGAAGTTCTCAAAGTGTTTTTAAACTGCAAGAGGAACATCTGGTATCCCTGAAGTTAAAGAGTATCAGTCATTTTTCTAAGCAGTGCTTAAAACCACTTGCAGATTTTTTCCACCTGAAAATACAGGGGTAGTGACTTTCAACTGATAGGAAATTGAGTCAGTGACTTCCCTCTATAAATAATGTTTTTACTATTTTGACAATCAAGTTATGCACTTCTGCTTGTTGAGCCAGATGGACACAGCTCCAGGTTTCTCCAGCATACAGCTCTGTCTACTCTCTTCAAAAATACCACCCTAACTTCACATGCAGGTTCTGGGCTCTAACACAGACACACTAAACCATGTTAAGCCATAGAGCACGATTTCAATTTTTTTAAAAACCCAATTAATTAGAGAATTTATATCACATCCTACAGATTATTACTCTACAATAGCTAATGGACAATTCCTTCTTTGCCTTGTTCAGATTAGAAATGATCAAACAGACATTAAAATATCAGCCATAATTAAGATTTCATTTCAAATGAAATATCTATGAACTGAGCTCTGTACTGTAAATCTCAAAACAAGAGGAAAAAAAGGACAGGGGGTGCCAAAATTAGTTTTCAACTGTTCACAACATGTACCTAGGGCAATGTTCATCGCCCACACTCGGACATCTGCATCTGAGTTAGACATTCACACTAACCTACTGGGACAGACAGACGTAATGCACCTCTCTCTGATGTGCTAATATCTCGTCAGACTGCAGGAGGAGTGTAGACAGCCAGCTCAGAGGAGGGAAGCTTGATCCCACCCCTACCAGGACATCTTTCACCGAATTAAAACCAGTGTTTTGGCTTGCACCCCCCTCCCCTTTTTTTTTTTCTTTTTAAAATTCTTTCCAGTTCTATGACAATGCAGGTGAGATGATCTACTATAACAACATTAACTAATTTCTGAGTCTCTTCCAAGGCAGTTAGTCTTTTTGATACTGTAATCTCAATGGCAAAATGGTTTGACTGTGGTAGGGATGGGATAGCAAAGCAACATACGATTCAGGCGGGCTGCAGGAAAGAGAGTTAACAAGATAAACAGTGAGACTTCCTTTATTTTAACAGTACGGCTATTTCCAACACGAAGGTTGTACATGTGTGATTTGGTAATTGGTTACGCTAGATAGAAAAGTATTTGCTCAGAAAATGCATTATATTTGCTTGTTAAGAATAAAGCCTAATTCTTCTTTCAATATCATTTAATAATTTAATCTGCATCACTCCCAGCTTCTCAGCACAAGACTAATAGTGTAACTAATAGTGTAACTCCAGGCTGAGTGCCATGCACCATTTTAATCACTTCCTCTCCCTCTGCCCTGCATTCCAGAGGACCTTAAAAACTTGCTGACACCTGTCTGGTGTTTTAAAAACTTCGATTTCAACAGGTGCTTGTGGGCTCCAAAGTATCTAAGGCTGGCAAAAAATCGTCATCCTCAATCCTTGCAGTGAAGTTGCTAAAAGCAACGTAATTAAACTGTGAAGGCAACTATAATATCCATTCTTCTTTATTGGCATGTCTCAGAATTCACTTGTTTGCCATTTGCCTTGACTAGCAAACTTTAATGACAATCTTTTGAGGCTTCTTTACACAATACCGAAGCCATCATTTGTAGTATGGAGTGAACTGCCTGGCAACATTGAATTAAATTCACTGTATGCACCAGTGCCTTCAGAGAGGCCCTCTTTAGCACCTGGGCATAGCTGCCACTCAAATTTACCAGCACACTTACAGAGTGCTGCACCAGTACAGGCACAGCCATATCAAGTCGGAAGAGAAATTCTAGCATCATAGAGTTGAAGCAGATCTAAAAGTAACCCATCCTGCTCACCTGCCCCATCCACAGAGAAATCCCTTTGCAAATCATTCCCATTCCTCATGGATTTTCAGCACCCATTCTTGTTCATACCACTTTTAGCTACAGGCTTAACAACTGCCATTCACTACTCTGTCTAGGACCAGGCTTGGCACCATCAGGGCAGTATCCGCGTAGGATCAAAAATCATACAGCAAGACAACACAAAATTAGCCGTCCGCACTGCAAAACATAGTTGGCTCCTGACACTTCACACCCCCCGCCCAGCAACACATCATTCTGCAATTGCTACTTTCACCTAACTGCTGACAAACCCATGGTAACTTGAAGAGGGAGGGAAACTAAGTGCTAATAAAAATTAATCTTAAAAAGTAATTGAGAAGGGACAAGGAAACAGAGACAAGGGATTACCTTTTAATCATTTTCTGCCTGGACATTCACTTTTGCGAAGCTTATGGTAAGGATGGATGAATGCCTTACTTTATTTTTAGTTGAGTAAAACATGCAGATAGCTTCAGGATTAAAAGAGTTAATTGAAGTATCTCAAATTGTTATCCCTTGCAAAATATGTTAAATAAATTTTTCAAATACAGTTATTTTCACTCTCTGCTAATTAACTAACAAGTTACTGTAAATGTGTTACCATGGATCCTTTTGGAAGTTTCATCAAATGTTTGCCAAAGTTTCTCATAAAACCACGATGCTTCTTCATTTTTCATCTTAGATGTTTTGCTTAGCTAGTTACCAAGCTTTCTTATTTCATGCTTCTGCTCACCGAAATCCCCATCAAAAAGCTAAACTATCTCTGCAAAATTTAGTGACAGTTCTTCACAAAGCAAAGCAGTCAGCCTTTCCAAGCCTCATTAATCTGTTTGAGCTGCCACAGCCAAGAGCTGAAGGGAAAAGCAGAGGAAACTTCAGTTGGAAAATATTTTGACGTAATTGACCCAGATGACAAACTAAGCTTAAGCACATGTCAAGCACGGGGACTGGTACAAAAGCATCGGCAGGGTGATACAGGAAGTTAAATCAAGCCAAGGTGAAGTCAGAGCTCCAAGAACAGTGTATATTTTTGTAATCACTGCTAATTGAAAAAATAAGAGATTCCTTCAGCCCAAGCTCTTAAGTAACAGCAAATTAAATGTCAGGACTATCTTCTAACTTCTCTTTTTTTCCCCACCATAGCTGGAGCTCCTAACCAATGCAAATAATATTTTAGAAGAGTATAGTACACAGCATCTGTACCATTGGCTTGCTTGGTGCTAACGTCCTTAAACACTACTTACCATCATGGATGTGTTGGGGGTGGTTTGGTTTTTTTTTTTTTAATTTTAAATATCGCTTCATCATGTTTTCAACAATTGTCTTAGCTGAATTCCAAGGGGTTTAACTTTTGGAGATCTAAATTTTCTGAAAATTTAAGCTGGTTTTTGTCACTATCACTAAGTGAGTTTTCGCCTTAGTTTTGATTTCAAACAGACAAATATTAAAAAGCACTAAAAAGCAAGAGAAAAAATGATGCTTCCAAAACCAACACAAGCATATAGAAGTTAGATAATTTTTCTTGTTATTTATTTTGTGAACTCAGGTAATCTGCTTGTTGGACAGAAAACAGAACTCAGTCCCCTGTTAATATAACCCTGAGCACAAGCCTCCTGAAATGAGCAGAAAGTCTCCTGGTTTTAGCAGGCTGAGTAACTAGAAGGTAATGCAATGCAGGATACCATCAACAACATACATCCCCTCTGGTATGCAGCATCCTGGGCTTATGGGCAACTCAAAGGGCAAAAAGATTTTGCAATCCCCAGAGCCCTTATGGGACTTTCAGCTAAGGAACACTTTGTAACTGGGTGATGGCATTTCTCTGGGTATGTGCCATGATGGTGCTTCCCAGCCTGACAACATAAGAGGGAACTTCAGTGTTCATCTTCAAATAGGTTAAAAACAAAAAAGCACAGCTGTTTTCTTATTTGGTAGTAAAGTTAATTACCTACATACCAAAATAATGAAGAAAAAAAAAAAATCCACTGAGATTCTCTGCAAGTTGCTTTCCAGAAAAGCAACAGAAAATCTATGAAGAAAAATAATAATTAGATTCTTAGCACAACACAATGATACAGAATTTCCCAAAAATAAAATAAATTAAAAAAAAAAATCCAAGAGGGCAATCATAACAAATCTAAATAAACTAAGATGCAAGACAAATGCAAATATAATTATCTATACCATACAGCATTGCAGCTTTCCAGTATTTAAATGGGTCTTATAAGAAAGATGGGGACAGGCTTCTTAGCAGGGCCTGTTGCAAGGGTTTTCAACTAAAAGAGGGCAGACTTAGACTAGAGATAAGGTAAGAAATTTTTCACAATGAAGGTGGGGAAATCCTGCTACAGGTTGCCCAGAGCGGTGGTCGATGCCCCATCCCCGGAAACATTCCAGGTTGGACGGGGCTCTGAGCAACCTGCTCTAGTCAAATATGTCCCTGCTCACTGCAGGGGGGCTGGACTAGATGGCCTGTAAAGGTCCCTTCCAACCCAAAGATTCTATGATTCTAAGATATGGAAGTTTCCTCTAAGAACATTCTTATAATATCACCATAATACCTTAGTGGTCTAATCAACATATGCCTCAAAAAAGCAGCCAGTCAAAGCTGACCCTAAGTGCAGGAACTGTCAAAACAGTACAGAGAGATACTCACCACATAAATAGCCAAAAGAGCGAAAAAAGGCCACAGAAATAACACAGTGACAAAGGGTTTCATTTTCTTCATGTTCAATTTTAGAAAGCTAGATGACATCTAAAGCAAAAATGTCACAGAGACAGTTGTATATAACAGAAAGGTGTCATCAGCCTGGCAGAGGCTGAAAATTATATCCCCCATCCTATTAACATTCACAGGTCCAAGACCTGTATCCAATTTTCTTCTCCAATTAGTAAAAGGAATACATAAAATACATTTCAGATGAAAATCGCAAGCTTTGGGGCGAGCACAAAAGGAGTGTGAAGAAGTACAGAAGTGCATAGAAGGCTGTCTGAAATAAGAATTCAGCCAGATCAAAAACTATTGACAAGACTGAAGAATGAAAAAATTATCCTAATTCATTCCTTCACACAGTCTTATACTTGCTTGTATCCATGACCGCAAAACACTGAAAACTCTCCAAGAAGCGGAGAACAATTCAGTTGTCTTTTTGTAACAGAGGTTTGGAAGGGGGGAATGATCAAGATGACCACTAAAACCCTGAAATGACTCAATGCTGCAAGAGATTTAGAAAATGGGGCGGTGGAAGGGAACAGGAAGAGCCATCCCCTGCAAAGTAGTTTACAGCCTCCTCCCCAGTAAATTTAGCAGACATATTGTATTAGAGACAAAGAAAGTCAAGTGAAGGAATAAAAATAAACAATTCCCCTTAGGAATTATATGCAAGATCGCTTTGTAAAACAAACAAACCAACCAACTGCTTTTCTCTGAAAAAGCAAAAGGTCACCAATCTTGGTAAAAATATAGCTATAAAAAGTTTTGGCCAAATATCAAAGAGCATGTTTACAAAACGGCCACATTCATTGTGACACTAACCATTCAAACTTGACAATAGATTTCAGGAGAGAACAGGATGCAACGTCAAACATTTGTTATCACATTATTTTCTTCAGCTCCTCTGCCCAGAAATTACATCTAGACTTCGCCCATCTTCCAAACCTCACCAGAGACAAGTCAGATATGGGCTGGAGGCTGCACCGTTTTGACCACGCCTCATAAAGCACTGTGACAACCAGCCATGCCCAAGACACATGGAAATGTCACATTCTAACAGATTACATAAACCCCAGCTGAAGTACATCATTTAACAGAGCCAGCTGTCCAAACTGCACAGACATTGCACAGACACATCTGGACAAATAGTGCAGAGCCTTCCTGGAGCCAGGCTGGGGCAGGGGCGATACCTGTTGCACCCGAGCACGACAGCCAACTTAGACAAGTGGAGTACATTCAGCACTGCTTGAGAGAGTGGGACTTACTGTGCCCATGTATCTTAAATGTAGCATGCAGACATAATAGGTTCATCTTCCAAAAATCACTGGACCAAGTAAGCGCTACATGTAACGTACTCTATTTCCTCTCAGGTTTCAGACACAGGGGAAAGAGACGGCATCCAGCAGCAGGCTCCCACAGCCAGAGTTATGCCTTCTGTCTGCAGTCTGTTCTCGAGATGGACCCAAGAACCTCAGCCACCTGAACGATGCTGAATGAGTACACGTATCCTACAAGCTGTACAGCAGACACTTTTCATCAAAATTACTTTTCTGGGACAGGAGAGACTGGAAGGAAAATGCAAGTTTGAAATGTAAATTACCAAGAAACACACTTCCATTTCAAAAAGCCTGATATATCAGTTCCAGGGACAGATATTTGAGACTTGACTTAGAGAATGGGAAAATTAATAGGGCTATAAGCAAGAAAAGAAAAATCCTCCCTTCAAAAAAAAAACCCCAGCCCAAAAAAACCCAAAAACCCACATATTCATCTATTTTGGATTTATTGCTGGAACACATGCAGTGGAAATTAATTCATGCCTGTTGTGCTTTAAGAAGTGCTACAGACAATGATGTTTAACACATTTAGTACATGATGGATGTTGCCTTTTCTGTCCAGGAAGCAAATGTGAAGTTAGAGAAAGTGCGCTATGTTCGCTTCCTGGAGTCAACATATCCAAGGCTGGACATCCTCCAGAGATGTGCTTCTTGAAACATCTGTACATTGAATATTTGACCAGTTCCAGGCCAAGGGATTTAAACAGAGAGAGAATAAAAGGCAGTTTCCCCAAGCCAGCCACTTCTGCTGCAGGTTGTCAGTGACAGGGGGGTTTGCACCGTCAGAACTCCATCACGAAGAAACGCTGCACTGCTGTACAAAAGCATTCCGTATCAGTGCACCTTTGGATACCTCCTATTCAGCATGAGCCACCTTTTACTTTTGGACAATTAACTGCATCAGTAAAAACGCCTGATGTACCTATGACTGATGAATATGAGATAGCAACAACGTTCATTTTTAACTGTTTTTTTTTTTCCCTCCAGACTGCTAGCTTTTTTGCCCCACCCTCTCAGTGCTTTGGGTGAAACAAAGAGGAATGTTTTCTTTTAAGCAGTGCAGGAGGAAAAGGTTACCTTGTTTACAAGTAACTCTGGAATACAAAGAACTACTTTGTCTTTATGGAAGAGGCAGTAAAGGTAGCAGTTCTTAAGGGCTGAGGTTTCCAAGGCTGCTTTTGTTGATGTGACCGTGACCCAGAGGCCTGTCTGCAGCACTGGGAAGCACAGCCAGCGAAGGGCTGCTGGCTTCAGGGTCAGCGCGACTGCCTCTGCTCCCAGAGAGGACAGGATCCAGAGCTATGGTTACAGTGTGTCTGAAAGGATAGGCAGAGGAAGAAACTGGGTAGAAATTAACAACACAGAAAGCTTTGTGTGTAAGGAGATGGCCAACGGACAATAGTACGTGATCTTACTGCTGAGAAGGAGATACTTTTAAACTACTTAAACAAATGTTTTTTCTTGCACTTCATTAACATTCTGCCACAGCTGCAGGACTACCCCATGTGGAATCACTCTGCTATCTTTTTTTCTTCCTATGCTCAGTATTATTACTAAATAACTTCCATTCATGCATTTTCCATCAACCCACAGTAATCAATTACAGTGATTCATAGGCAATGAAATCCGATTTTTTTCTATACTTAAAGTGTTTAACACTGAGAGAATATCCCTCTTATCCAAAAGCACTCCAGATATAACTGATTTTGCAAACCTTCTAAAAAACTAATGAACTATTTCCCTTGAAAAAAGGCAAATAGGACAAGAAAAACTTGTAATGAAACATGAACAGTAAGATAAAGAAAGTGACTTTCCTGAGGAATGAAAAGGAATGTGAGAGATGAGATGACATTTCCATGCAAGCTAGTAATTACTATGGTAAGAAGAGCTACCTACTACCCAGCATTGTATTTCATTTATACTGCTTTCAGAATGTCATTGTTTCAATTTTTAAAAAGATTTTAAATAATGCCAATAATTAGGATGTCACTACACAGCTTACCCACCCATCCAACATTTAATTTCTATGCTGTGATAAAATAAATAATACATGTTTAAAAAGCATACATGAAAGTATTAGTCCTTTTCATAAGAAAACACAAACCTTACTTGAGATTTACAAGGTGTTTGCTGTAGCATATATAATGATCAGAAACACTAAAAGCCACTGGATTGTAGCACTGGAAATTGGTAAACTATCAACTGTTACGCAGGAGTTAAGAAAACGTATGACTAAGTGGCCTACCTTCACTGCCAAGAAGTTGAGACCACTTTCATGAGCCAAAGCTTTTGCTATCATTGTTTTTGAGCACCCAGGAGGTCCGTAAAGCAGCACACCTTTTGGAGGCTGGATCCCCATTCGGATGAAGGAGTCAGGATGTTTGAGAGGCCATTCAACTGCCTGCTTCAATTTCAGCTTGACGTCTTCTAGTCCTCCTATGTCTGACCAAGATACCTGCAAAGCAGACCATTTTGCCGAATTCAGACAATGAAGCAAAACTATTAAGAAAGAAAAAAAAACAAAAATGCTCTGTAAAACACAAACTGGTTATTTCATGAAGTTGTTCTTGACGACTCACTTCAAAAAGCTTTTTTAAATAAGAAGGAATTATTAATGAAGTCACACAAAGTAAAAGGGGATTAGACTTGCTTTATGCTGGAGGACGTAGATAAAACATTTTGTGTCTACTTCAAAGGTCAACAACAAAACATAGAAAAATAACAATAAAATGACAGCATCATCATACAGGCAGTCACAACTCCGTTCTCTTGGTTGTTTTAATGTGATGCTGATGCAGAATTTGTAAATTACTTTGATGTCTTCCCTGAAGGAAAGGGCTGTATGAGCTCAAGATGGTTTTATTTATAGCTGCAGAGTAAGGCCCTGATTCCAGCTGTATAATCCCACTAAGCTGAACAGGACTGAGTGTTGGAAGTTTTGGGGGTTTCTCCACTTGCCAACACTATCACTTTCATATAGGACTTGGGCACCAGAGATTTGACTAGAAACTTGAGAACAATCAATTCTCCAGACAACTATCTACAGAAAAGAAGTTCCACACACAAAAAAAAGCAATACTCAAACCCAGCTGCAGTTAAATTTGCTCTACTGAAGACACAAGGCAGCCTTGCCAGTCATATATTGGGACAGAACTAATATGTCTTATCCAAAACAGCAGACGGATCTAAAACATGCTACACCTCTCCCTGCACCATTGTCAACAAGCAAACATCCCCTGGCCTGTTCTTTGTTCTGTCACCATATGTTCCCATCCATTTCATCATGTTCAAATATTAAACATGTCAAGGTGCATCTAAATCAAATGATCTTCTGCCTTGAAATACTCTTCCAAAAATTTTCTAGATATAAATCACCCTTCAGCTCTAGAAAGTCAGCTACACTTGAAAGGCAAGCAGTATTACTAAAAGGAAATGTATCATCTTTCTCCTGACTCGAAAACTGGTGTCACTGCTGGCTTTGTACCTATTGCTATTTTCCTGATACCAGTAAACAGAGTGGAAACTAAAAGTAGAAAGGCTTCAAAAGAGGCAATTCAGTCTACTACTGAAGTAGAAGAAAAAGAGCATTTGGATGTGGTGCAAGTATTTTTGTGTAAGTCCAAGCACACTGCAAACCAAATAAAACTTCTCCCCGATTGTCAGTCTTTGACACAGAAGAAAATTACAAAGACAGCAGAGAGCAAACAGCAAAGATGAATACGCATAGGTCAATCCTCAGAAATATTCTCAGTTTAAAGGCTAACTGGAAGATGAGGAGCTGCCGATCCGCTGCCTGAAGAACATCATCTCTTTCATACCAAGAATATGTTACAAGAACTTTAGAAAAATAAAAACTATAAACAATTCTTTTTCTTAGTGACCGACAGCTTCTGGCTCTTACTTACTTTATAAGCCTGGGGAGGTATGAAATACGTAGAGCTGATCACCACTGCCTTCTAAGAAGGATCTGAGAGCAGAGGGATCTGCCAAAGGCAGATTCCCTTATGGGGAAAAAGAAAAAACAAAACTAAAAAACCCAGAAAAGAAACACAAATTCAGTAAAGCTCAGAGCAAAGCGAAGACTGAATCAGACACAGCAGAGTATCCCAGTAGCAGAGGGAGGAAGGTGTTTTAGCAGGGGCATTACCAAAGCAGCATGCCAGTTCTCATAACTTGTAAGCCAACTTTTGCAACCTGCCAATATTCCCTTCTGAAGTGCTGCTTCATGCTACAAGCAAGACTAACTGCACAAAACAGATTAAAGGAAAGGTAGCAAACAGATGAAAATGGGCTGTGCACAACTGTAGTCTTGAAATGAAAGTGTTTGTATGAATTCAACAAAAACAGTAAAGGGAGAAACTCCACAACACTGTGAAAAGGAAGAGGGAAACAAGAGCATGAATTCCTACCACCCAACTTTAAGCTGGTTATCTTGGGCTGCCAGTGCACTAAAAAGAGAGAGAGATTTCACAGAGCGATTCAGCTATAGTACAACTCCCTCTTAGACATTGGACAGGAGTCTCACACCCAGTTTCTCTCTCTTTCCTTTAGAGGCAACATATGATGAGGAGAAGTCCAGTTTAGGCACCTCAGTTAAGTGCTTAAAGATAAGAAGAATCCTCCCCTCCTGCCTGAGTTTTCACAATAACAGACAGAAATCCACCTGCAGATTTTTAATTACAATGAAGCAAACGTACAAGTTTATAAAAAGTGAAGATGTCTGTCAGATACCTCACTTGCATCTTGCCACTGTTCCACGCATGCAAACCACCCCTTTTCACCCAAATTTCATGGCTGAGTAACATAATTAAACTCAGGACAGTTAGTCCCAACTCTCCCTTATTCTAAAAGCTGGTGTTTCCAAGTCAGATTTTAAACAGTGTCAGTGTTTTAAATTTCATTTAGAAAATACTTATTACCTATCCCTACAAGCCTTAATTTTACCTAGCAGCTCTGTAAACTGCACAGAACTAAATATTGGCACTTTTAGACAAGTTTTTCTTAGTGAAGTCAACATATAACATAAGCTTGTTCTCATTTTTCATTATCAGTCCTTAGTCATATCTGGTAAAGATATGGTCTAGTCATTCCTGTCATCGTGTCTTTCTAGCTAGATAAAGATTTTGACAAACATGAACAAGAACTTCTTAAAATCAATTAAGCCATCAGGAATTCCCTATAACTTTCAGCAACAGAAAGCAAAATCCACTAGCAGTACTTTGCACATATACAAAAAGCCAAGGAGAAAACACCTAAACGTTATTTTTACCCTCTCGTAAATATTCAGACCATTGCACAAGTCTTCTGAGGCATTATTCAAATGCTCTTTCAGACCCACTACATGTCATTTAACATCAACACAAGCGACAGAATTGTATAGAAAAGGTGAAGTAGGGCCACCTTACATGAAGGTTGTTTTCAGTAATCTGGAGATATACTCTGATTTTGCTTACATTGAAAATCAGGAAAGGGAGGAAAGGGAGACAACTGGGTCAAGACATACAAACAGGGCCACTAAATGTGAGCTTGTCCATTCTGAGTTTAAAAAGAAAATAATTAACCAGCCAAAAATTCAGTTAACTTATTTAGAATTTCTCTAATACAAGGTGTGGAATTCAAGCAGCAATGGTATTAAAAGCAAAAATAGCTAACAAAACACTACCTTCACGTTCTGGTCAAGTCCTAATCAAAACTCTTTTTCCCCCTTTGATTTCAAAAGGGAAAGTAGGGGAAAAAAACAGTCCACCAACAATCAAACACTCAAAAGTAAGAATTCTTTTAGATTCATATAAGCTTGGAAGAACTAGGTGGATTGGTTTTGCACACAAATCCTCAGTAACTTCCTGACTGCAATTAACACAAATTCTAGTGCGCACATTTAGACCGCTAGCTAGACTTCACCTGCACACAAACTCAAAGGAAATGTCTTGCAACATAAGCAATGAAGTGTGATACTCCGTCACTGTGGAAATGGTTTTAAAGACTAGCCTTGGGGCTGAGCTTACACGTACACAGACAGTACTCTGCTACAGTGTGTGAGACACCGAGATTTCATTACCGCTGTAATCTTTAGCTCTCCCCAGGTCAACAGAGCTCAGAATACGATGCAGAGCAACAATTCCCCAGAGGCTGTTAAGGAGCAAGCAATAAAGAAATAAAGCAGACATGCAAAGGATGTCTCATCCAGAAACTTTTGGCTGCAAAGACACAATTCTGAGTGTTGAATTACAGTAAAGAGAGTGAAACAGGCAAGCAAAATCCATAGCACTCTCAAAAATTTCAGAAAGACCCATAGGAGAGGGAGGAATGGCAACTACAGTACAACTCTCCAAAGAACTGAAGTATTAACATCCTGATTTATAATGTGCATCCCCCCCTCTCCTAAAGCCCTGCTGCAGAAAAAGCAGCCTTCTAAAAAGGTTGTAACACGTAACAAAGTTCAAGAAAGGTTCTGTAAAAATGGAAAACAAGATGCTACGTGGAACCAGGCAGCAAGTATTGTTGCCTTTGGCTTGGTCACAGCCAACGCACACAGCAACCCAGACGGCACCCGGGATGCAAGTGGAAGGACAAAAGAACACAGAAAGGAGGAACACACAAAAAAGCATGTGGTGGCATCTCCACCTCCAACAGCTCCTCCCGCACACAACCTCGCTTTCTGTCTACCTCCCCAAACTCACTTCATTTTGGCTGTTTCCCCCACCAGTAATTTTGAATATGCTTGGAATAATAAGAGCTCAATTTATGTCAAACTAGCTTGTCATAGAGCACTTTTCAGAAGCAGACTGCAAAGCATTCTGTAAAGGTTATCAAATATCCTGAGACACCAAGAAGTGACTTGCTCAAGGCCACCCATACAAGTTACTTCTAATATATCTCCTTGTTCTTTAGCTACTACCCCATGTATATGCATAACGAGGTTTTTCCAGGTTTTCAGTATGAGAAAAGACTGCAACAAAGCAATTTAGCCTAGTAGCCTTCTAAACAGCCAAGCAACTAGCACTCAATTCTAGGACCCAAAAAACAAAGACTGTTTTGAAAACTGAAGTTTTCTTTACAGCCTAGTCAAAGTTCTGCAGATTTCAGAGAACAAGCTCCATGTTGATGAAACAATTTGGAGTTCAAGACAACACAAGTAATTATTTTCATTCCATACCAGAGGGTGATACCAGCTTCAAAAAAACCAACAGCCCATAAATGGCAAAGGTGTCATTACTATAAGGGAAGGAGCCCTTCAACAAAATTCATTTACTTCTGGCTTTATTTAGAAGTTTCTTTGAACTCTTCTCATTCAATTGACACATGGCTACTGCAAAGCAATGAAATGTGGAAAAAAAAAAACCACCAAAAACAACCACCCACCATCTAAAAAGTGGAAAGATAAAAATCACAAAAGTCTCAGCTTAATTCAGCGTGTACATCAATGGTTTTACTTTAACTGCACAGCCCAAAAGCCATCCACACCAAGGGGGCTGCCAAGTGAATAATATATCTGCAATAAACAGCAAAAAGGGGATACTATTAATGTAGCTCAGACATCCATCTTCTCTTTGGAAAAAAAAAAAAAAATCTCATCGCTGATCATTCCTTTAGTGTTTAAAGTTATTTTTAGCACGTATTTTTTAGATGACAAACAATGTTAAGGTCAGACTTCAAAACATGAAGGAATGTAACCCCTGATTTTCTAACAAATTTACCCACACAATTAACTGTCTAGCTGGATAGCTTCTGTGGCAAGGAGAGCAGGGGAAGAAAGCCTATCCTTAGAGACAGAAAGTATCTGGAGATTAATCAGTACAGGATGACTTCACAAAATACCATGCACAAAGATACATTAGCCAGAAAAAACAACAACAACAAAAAAGAATCAACCAATATTTTTAGGTTTCTTGAAGAAAGCTGGACTCCTATCTGGCTCATGCTTTCTATTTCATTTCCCACACACCCAGCTATAATGTTTACATTTTGATAAGAATGCAACAAAAGGTGTAAGTAAGGCAGTTTCTGCTGGTATAAATTACTTCAGAGCACATAAGTGACATACCACAGTACACCATGGCCAACAGCCAACTAAGTGTTGAATGGGTAAGTGGCCCAAGTCAGTGGACTGAAAGCGCTGTGTTGAAAAGAGGAGTAAATTAGTAAAGAAGAAGAACTTACTGAAATTAGGACTACTAACATCAGTTCTGTGGCAAGCAAGTAATTTTAAGGCTTCCCAGAGGTGTTGCAGGACTAGACATTCAAGCATAACAATATTAAACAGCACAGCATTCTAGGACACAGCATCATCAACACAAGATGATGCAACTAATTAATGGACCTGCAGTTGCATTCATTTGGCTTCTTAGATACCTGGTTTCTACTGAAACTGGCAGTACTTCAGCATCTAATTAATTGCAAACACTAGTGCGATCAAACACACAGCTTCAACCAGAGCAGTTAAATACGCAACTTTAATGAGAGGAGCAAAAATGTAAAAATAGATTTAAGACATACCTAAAATTCCTTACTAGAACGATGCAACATAAAATGTTGCACACTCCTCTTAAAAAAATAGGTATCCAAGGAATTAGAAGCTGCATTACATTTTCTGCTAAAATCTGTGTTCCAAACAGCAAATCAGCCATGTAAATTCTCTGGATAACAGTACATTAAATGCTAAGTGAATGTCACTCAGAAACTAACAATCAGGTGAGAATAAGACATACTTATTTGCTAATAAAGAACAAATTACGCTAACCTAAGTTTAATAACAACGATAAATAGAAATATTTCTTTTTACTTGTGCATGTCTATAAACCACACAGTGGTGAAATTTTTTTAAATGCCTACACTACGCTGAAGTACATGAATGAGTTTCAGATGTTTGCAAGTGTTCCTGCATCACACCCAAAGCCCCCAGCAAGCAGCCCTAACCAGGGGGCTGCAGTTTAGATTCCTGTTGCTTGCTTCCCTTGCACTGCCATCCCGGCCACCCCGCTGCAGCATAACCAAGTTCCTTCAACTAACCCATGGACATGAACTGACTTAGGTCACTCTCCCACCTCAAATACAAATCGTAATGGAGTAATTAGCCTCGAGGCTGGTGGTGGTGGTGTAACAATGCTGGATTTACACTACTGACACTTTCATGGACAGCTGTGTTGGTATTTACAGATATTCAGACTGCTTCTGAGCATGCACAGGTACCTTTCACTTTGGAAGGCAGGTAGTTCTGCACGCCAAAATAATGGTTAAACTGAATTCTAACACCTCCTTTGGTAGGTGATATGAGAGGACACCATATCTGTTGCAGCCAGTAATTTAGATTCCACTTTAAACTCACCCCAGGCACCAAGTAGATGGCCTGAAATTTACCCTACATCTTCACAGAATATACATTATTTTGGAAAAATGTAGGTCCTGTCAGCACAAAAGGAATCTGCACTATGTTGTTACCTTCCCTTCAATAAACGAATGAATTTCAGTAGTATTTCAGTGACTCAGCTAGTGTTTAACAAATAAAAACAAGTAACAATCAAGGAAGTCACTGGCAGGATGGTTTAACGGACAACACGAGCCTGGGTAGTAGGTTGACCTGGATTCAGAACAGATTTCCCGCAGTACTTCGAGACCTCACTTCTATCTATCTTTATCGTGCTGTTTAGCAGCACTCCATCTTGCTCCAAATGGGGTGGTATTTCTAGGAGGCACAGCACAGTGATAATGACGCGAGCCCAAGAGCCAGTAGCACAATAAACAACGAGAAAACTAGTAATTCTGGTTCTCAGCAGAACTAATTAGCCCTTGCGGATATTGATGCCACTACACAATTTCCAGGAAAAGCTGTCTGGGGCCAGCCCAGGCATTTCCACCCAGCATTTCACTGCACAGCATGGACTCTTAACAAGCCAAGTGTGATATCCGAACTGGCTGTGTACAGCATCCTGTTCGCAGAATATATTTCCCATTCCTATCGTTTGGGAATAAGGTTCTACAGTTGTGCAATCTAATTCCCAGATGACTCATCTTCTTGCAATGAGATGTAAATGTTTTATTCTAGGGCTTGAGGAGCTGCTGAGAAACACCAGAACAGCAGCTCGCACAGGTGAGATTTAGTAAGATTAAATACAACATTTTCTTATGCCGAACCTTCTTAAGCCAGATCAGAGTCATCTTAAACCAGATCAGTCCCCCAGCCCAATTTACATTGGGTCTCCTACTAAACTACCATAATACGTAACTGAGAGGGCAGTGAGCAGGGTAAAGATGAACCCGGCACTGCCAAAAGAACTGTTCACATAATGACAGCCCCTGATGGGTAACTGCTTGGCAGTGATAACCTCCCCACAGTATCTAATTCTGCCCTCAGGTAAAGCCATGTAATGTCACTGAAGACATTTAGATCACAGCAGTATGAACTACATGTAGAATTAGTCAACTGCTTTACACAAACTCACAGCAACCCATCTCTTCACAGCTTCATTTCAATACACTTTGGTTACAAATCCTAACAGTTGGTTTCTGCTTAAGTTTGTGTCTGCTTCACAAAAGGCTCCAGCTTTCACGGCTACTCAGGATCTGCTTTGAGAAGACATCTTAAGCTTTTTACTCCATTAACCCCCTCAGCATATAAAACTACAGATCAGTATATAATACGCTCCTGTACTATCAACTCTTCCTAAAGTACTATGAACTTAAGCTTCTGCAAATGGGTCTTCAAAATTATAATTAAACAAACACACACACAAACAAAAAGATGATGCACAACTTTAATTGACAACTTGAGGCTTCCACTTGACAAAATTACTGCCTTTTGGTATGGCATTTCAACACCTAACTGCAACTTTTAACGTGGCTCTAAAAATCTTGCTAGCATATTGCAAAAAATAACTTACTTTTGGCACATCAACTGCCACCTCCCTCATGGCGCTGGGCCTGACATCATTCATCCCCTGCAGGAAGTCATTGAAAGCAATCGTCACTGACCCAGCCACCTCGTTGTCTAACAGGTTAGGTCTTTTCCCCAGTGCTCTTCGCAATGCGTACAAACCTATTAAAAACGAAACAAAAAAACCCCGTGGAAATATGTAGACTTCCTCCTGGTTCTCACAAACAAAAAGCGTACAACACACAACCAGACAGCAGCACTGGAAAGGAAACAATGTTCAAAGTGTCTCAATGCTGGGCCTTAGCTAGGTCAAAGAACATGCAAGACACTTCTGATGGGAGAGCAAGAAAAAGGGGATTTAATGACCACGGACAGAATATAAACTAAATCCGTTCCAAAAGACAGAATGAAACAGCCTTGCCCCTGTGTTCCCGGAGATGAAGCTAACAGGGAAAAACCTCCAAATGTCCATACATTGATCCAAACACATTTCTAAACCACAGAGGTAGAGGAATAAGGAATATTCAAGGCAAACGTTAAGTCAGCTCACATAAGACAGCTGCAACTTTGTCCATTCCTCTATTATTAGGACTGTGTTTTCCAAGCTGCTTTTAAAAACAAACTGATGATATTTCCTTTACTTTCATTGGAACCCTATTTTGCTGACTAGTAAGAGACTAGATACCTATATTTTTCTTGATATGCAACAAACGTTCCCTGCAACACTCAACAGCTCTTCGTTCCCTTCAGCGATCACGCTTTTCAAACACAGGCATAGCTTTTACCTTCTTTCTTTGGCCAAATTACTCACATACAATGCCAATAAACCTCAGTATTAATTCCTAGCTTCCCCCTATAATTCAATCCTTCAAAAGCCACACAAGTCCCACTTACTCGCACATCAGAATATCAATACTTCTCGGGCAGGATGAAGCGGTACCATCTGCAGCTCCCAGGCATTCCCCAGAAAGAGCAACTACAGCCCCTGTTGTGTAAGATGCCCAGAAGCATCACGATTTTCCCACTGTGTGATTATGCCTTTTAAGGTCTAATATAATTTGGAGTTCTATTGCTTCTATTTCCAACTCCGTTCAGTGAAATGAATCTGCTAAATATGCCACTTAGTATATTACTACATGATGAGTATAATCTATATACAGGTATACACACATCCACACGTACGCAGATACATTTATCTGTTGTCATGCATTACAAAAAAAAAAAGAGGCAGTTTGTACAACACCAGTTCACGTTGCACGACCATAAGAGACAAACATTTGTTAAATCTTTTCTATATTTAACCAAACAAAACACCACTTAGTGCTACATGAAAGGACAAAAAAAAGGGGTAAGCTGTTTCTGAAAATAGACATTGTTTTAACTTTCAGCAGATCGTTGCCTTTTTTTCTATGGAGGCACTGGTAGATGTGGACATGCAAAGTTTATGACAATGACAGGAATTCTGCATTTCCTACAATATATACAACGTGTGAAGAGATATAATATCTCCCCTGTGAAGCAGTACAGCTGGTGTCTCTCCATAAACTGCCAATTATGGCAGAGTCTGAGCACCTGCACTCAATACCCAGGCTCTTAATACAATAATGAAAAAAAGTCCGTAATTCAGATTTCCCCTTGCACAGAACATCCAGAACTAATAAGATATATAAATAAAAACATTCCATGAGGCCAAGGAGAAAAATGAAAATCTGATCACCAGAGGACAAGCATCAAATATAACTGACTCATTTTAACAACCCAGACAATTTTCATGTTATTCCTCCCCCCCTTCTTCCTTCCTCTGAAACAGTTCATCTTAAGCAAGACAATATAGATTCACCCCCCCAGATTTAAAATTTACATCCAAGCAAATAACAAACTCGACATCTTATTCTACTGTCATTGCAGCTAACACACTTTGAGGTGTGGGAGCAGGTATTGGGGTTGAGTCCTGCATTTTCTTTTTGGTGAAGTCAGTTCAAAAAAATGAAAGAATAAATAACAAGGCATGAAATTGCATCATAGAGAAAGCAAGTAACTGATAAAGATCTCTGCTCCTCACTTCTATACATATCCGTTCCATCAGGTACCAGTTTAGCCCAGTGCCCATTTGATGCATTTTAATCGTGTCATGGTTATCGCTTTTTCATGACATGAGGAATTCTTAAAAACAAACAGGTTTATTTTAAAAATTGAGAGAGAACAGCACATAAAAATGCCCAAAGAGAATACTGCTCTTAAGGATCATTACTGCCAGTGCTACTAGGGGTACGAGTGAAGTTTCAGCCCTCAGCAGTGGATTTCAAATATAACAGCCTTGATCCAGAACAGGAATAAAGAGGTCACAGCTTTCCAAACAAAGCCTGAATTCATTTCAGCATGCGCACGCACACAGGTCAGCACTTAATTGAAACAATGTTTTACATTAAAACAATAATAAAAAACAGATTGAAAAAGAAAGCATGATTCTTCCTGTTTCCTCCTGTTATCATAATCATTCTTTCCTGCACTTCAGATTGACCTCTAACCAGAGGTGGGGAAAAAAGTCTTATTAGCAGGAGAAGGATACAGCCAGTGGCTTGCTGGAGGCAGAAAAACACATCCTTGTATCAAGGCACTGAAAGATGTATTTAATGTAAGGAAATACAGAGTAGGGTGCAAAACATGCTGCTAGAAGCAGTACAGAGGCAAAGGAGGTGAAACACTACAGCAAACCCAAGTTTGTCACTACAGAAGTTATAACACAGATAAGCTGAAGATTCAGACACAGTACCTCAGAAAACAGCTTAGCTGTTGGGTATCTTTAGCATGGGAATGTTTTAGTTTGAGTACATGTCGTTGCTGTAAACTGAGCACAGCATTTGTTTCAGCTTTGCTTGCTCCTTTTCAGATGCTATTTCATTCTTTCGGATTTATGAATATCAAAAGCCTTTTGGCAGTGACTGCAGCTCAGAAGTAGGCAAGTAGGTTTCCACTGTTTTATTCCAGCACAAGTCCGGCATGAGGGGAGGAAGGACGCAGACGTGGTTAGCCTGCCACATGGTCGGCACGCCTGTATGTCTAGTAAAGGGATACATGACTGCTCCCTAGGACTACCCTGCGTGAGCAGAAGCGTCATGCAGAAGGCAGCCTTTGCAATAGTGAACACCACTGATTCTCAGTGGAGTATAAATGGAAATTCCCAGTTAAAAAAAAAATAAAAGAAACAAGCATAAGTCATGCATGATTACAAACAATGGAAAATAAACAGTTTGTTCCAGTCCAACAACTGTGTGCTCTACCTCACCAACTCATCCTGTCTGTCTAGAACAGAGGAAACCAAGTGGACAGAGGGGGAAAAAAAACAGCAGAACACCCTGTCCTGGTACAGATGATCCTTCTTTGGTACCAGGCTATGCATGAGGTCGATAGCATTGTTTCCCTGTAAGGTTTTCTTGCTCATAGCTTGGCTAAGTATTGGCACATTAGATCATAATCACAAATGTCTGAGCCTAAAAATAGACTCTATGACACCGCTATATTTGTCAGAGCCTGTGTATAATTATATACTACTGTAAGTAATAGAAAGCATCCACTCAAAATTACAAACATATATACTTTAGGTTTCAAAAACAGAATATACGCAACACTTGAGGAAATTAACTGAAGAAAACAAAACTGTTAATCATGTATCTTTCACTGCCCATCAGCTATTTCTTCCACAAATCCATCCAGTCTGGACTCACTCTACCAGAATTCTAATACCAGAATTTGTAAGTAGCTTCAAAGCAACTGCAATCTTCTTGTAACATTATTTACAAAAGGAAATGTTTCTTCTTTCCTTGCTAATCTGCCATTTCCCTCCCAAACTATTATGGACAAACCCAGAAGACGCATACCATTTCTCCCTGTGACAGCTGTGAAATCCAACATGATACTCTCCTGCATGGCTGGAAATGGAATGCTCAACAGCATATGGAAAGATTTCCGCCTCCTAATGGCACTGGATGGGGCATCTTTCTCTACTTCTAGATCTTTACGTACTATACTTCAATATTCAACAGTTTTGTGCATAGAAAAAGCATTTCATATAACTTAAAATCAATTTTGAACTTTAGAAACCATCAGAGGAGCATACCTGATTTCACAGGCAATGGATACAAAGTTATTCCAGTGTTTAGCATTTTTGAGATAATGAGCTCTTCTGCTTTATATTTGGCAATTTTTAATCAGCATGGCTTTCTGCACTCATTCATGACAACAATCTCCAAATTACACTAAGAAATCTCTTCTAGAACTTCAAGTATCAATACCACAAATCACATATATTCTTAAACATATCGTAGCCTTATAAACAAAGGGAGTTTACAGCACTTCATTACATCAGGATATTGGATGGTCAAATCCAAGGAAAAAAATAGAGAACGCGTATATGTATGTTGTTTCAAGTTATGCATAAACATATAATAACGCAGACAAAGCCCATTTGCCTTGCAGACGGAAGCCTCACCCATCACCTGGTAAGGACCACTGCTCCACTGAGACTGCCCCACAGACACATCCTCACCTGTTCAATCAACTTTCATCCTGTGCAGACCCAGCAGACCGGTTCTCCTGCCCATCACAGTGAGACAGCACTAGGTAGTAACAACAGCAGCTGCCATGAGCGATGAGGGACAGCAGGGACGTGTCTAGGCGAAGGCTCTTCTTCCCTTTACTCCCCGGACAATGGAACAACAGCACCAGGCAAGGACCTGATGCCTGTGGACCACTAGCAAGCTTTCCTCTGACCTGGGGGCAGGAACCACCATCCACATAGGTGAAAAATTCAGATGTGTTCTTCCATTTGCATCCTAAGAAACTTCTACAATTTGCAGGGGTTTTTGGTGTGGTTTGGGTTTTGGTTGGTTCGTTGATTTTGTCTTTTTTTTTTTTTTTCCTCCACCAATGTACATAAGTATGTAATCAAACACACCAACAAATTTATCAAGGAATTAAAGGAATTAAAAACCCCAAATATTCATGGATTAAACTCCTATAAACATATTTTTAAACTTATTTTTTTATTTAACCTGCATCTAAAATGCACGCCTATTTAGGAAAAATTTCATGAAGCAGAAACCTTTACTTTTGCTCTTGAAACCATATTCTGCAATCTGTCTTTAGCTGCCAACACTATATGGGAAAATCCCTGAAGAACTTTCATACACTGTTTGCACAGGAAAGATAATGCCCTTAAATCCCTTGTAACCATAACATTGCAAATTCACTCGGCTAACCTGAGCACTAATCTACTGTAGGGATTATGTAGGCGATTTATAGTCCATCGTGAAGAGCGCTGGCATTTGCTGGAACACGTCTATGGAGCTGACTAAAAGTTGCTGAGAGGTACGACAGGGGAGGGAAAGGAAGGAAGGAGGAACTGTATTTTCAAAACTTCTTTCATACAGGAAACAGTTTATTCACAGATCAGCTACACACACATCATTTATCCTAAAACAATGACAACGGAGGGAAATAAGGAATACCAGACTGCCTGTTTCTAGCCTGCTCTTATATGCAAATGTACGTAAGCTAAGGTTAGTCATACGTGTGTGAGAAGAAAGATAAGGACTGCCAGGCTACCAGAATAGCAAGGGCAGAAAGACAAGAAGTCACTAAATGCCGGTCTAACTTTTCGCTATATTCTGACTTGACAACGTTTATAATTACAGTTAAAGTCAGGAGATGTACGAAAACTTTGCCTGAAAAAAATCTAAGCTCTGTCCCCCAATAGTAGCTATTCATTCTACATACAAATGCCTACTGCTGATTCTATTCCCGTAGAGCTTACACAGACATACAAATTAAGCTATGTTTCACCAGAGGATCTTTTACAATCTTTTATCAATCAACAAAAGAACTAAGACTGCTTTCAGATCCTAAGTTTTACATTATATATTCCAGGAAAACATTTTACATGGAGCCTGGCAGGGAGTCAGAAAACATTGACATTTTCTCCTACAGTACCATTTCTACACAAATACCTTGTCTGAAGTATAGCTGATGCTAGCTTATTCAGAAAAAAAGCACAGCTATGGAAAAACATCATTTTTTTTACTCGGATACTGAGAAAGCTTGCAACTTTTCAACCTGAAGATGACCGTTTACTCTAAACAGGTTAGTTCAGCCCTTCTAAAGCCACCAGAGCAAGATGGAGTGAGGAATCATAACACAGTCAGTCCCTCCCTATGTACTATGAGGAGAACAAAACTCCTACAAATTTTTAGTATGGGAAGAGCTGCACGTCAAATGTATTTGAAACAGAGTCTACTACCATTACTGTTCAAGTTACATTTGAAACCAGACTCTGCACAAAGGCTGAAAGGAAAAAAAAAAAGCATAATAATTGCTTCACAGAGATGACACTGTACTTAAGCTCTAGACATTCCCATATTATGGTCACTCAAAGAATGTAAGAGCAAGCCAACTGCTTTGATGAGCACTAAGGAGAGAAGTGTTAGCCAAAATTCAGAAGATATCTGAATCTAGAAACACAACTGTGTCAAATGAAATTCTGCCTAAAACAAGACAAAAGTGGCATAAATGAGTATCAGACACATCATAAAAAAACAGAACAGAGAACAAAATTAAAAACAATTGCCTTTCCAAAATTAAAAAAAGTTACTAAAGGCTTCTTAAAATGTAATACGCCTTTCAAACAAGTAATTTCCAAAAAAAGTATGCTTGCATCTTGGAGGCAAAAAAAATAGTTTTAGTCCAAACACATAATTCCAATTCATAACTGGAGCGTGCTGCAGAACTAGGAAATAGAATAACTTTCTGCATCACGAGGAACCAAGTCTGAATCACCTGCGATAATTTAATGCCAGATTACTGGAGGGCTGCAGCGAACATGAACTCTGTTAGTAGAAAAACACCACAGTGCTTGTGTGCTGGTCAGCAGTAACAGTGAGCATGGTTATCCTACTTCAGCTGGCAGGAGGTAGAAAATTGGAAAAGACATGAGGGAAGAAGGAAGTGTCTAAGTCTGCAGAATATCTTTCAGTTAGCAAAATGCCAGTTAAGATGAATGACTCTGTGTACAGCATGTTGTATTACCAAGAAGAAAGTCCACAGATTTGCCAAACCCTTCTCAGAAATTAAAGGTCAGGAAGTTGTCTTCACTTCTTAGATGTGTAAAACCTTTATAAGTTAACACAGAGGAGCAAGCAGCTTGGATGATTGTAGAAAAAAAGAAAACCTATCGGATGATTTAAAAGATAGTGGACTGCAGAGTGCTTTCAAAAATCAGTAACTTTCATGCATTCAAAAGGTGCTGTATAGACAGCTGAGCATTTCTTCTGTTGCTACAGGAATAACACTGCGTGGCGCACAGCTCTCATCCAGCTTTGCATCCAGGGAGCTGGAGCCCGAGGGACACAAAACCTGATAAGCAGAATAGTGACTCACACACTACTCCTGTCCATGTGACTTAGAGCTGGGTTACCGACATGTGTGGATTCCCAGGTCTAGAAGATAAACGGGGACCATGCAGAACTCTCTGTTCCTACCACAGCTGATCCAGTGACACTGCCTAAGATAGTATCAGCCCTAAATTTATTCTGTTCTTCAGCAAAATGACATAATGCTAAGTTTTCAGCATCTGCAAGCTGAGTAATGACATTCTAATTGCCAATTCACAGCCCACCAGTCTGCACAGATAGGGCTGCACCAATGCAGGCTACTATGGCATCATGCACCCCCCTCACTGTTCAAACCAAACTGTTTGGGGGCTGATCCTCCAATCCATTCAAAGGCAGAGGTTTCTATACGCATTGCCACACATGAATAATATCGTTTCTTCTGTACCACTAAAGCTGCAGAAGCAAGAACACGGTGTTTATCTGCCATGAAGGTCAATTTAAAATATTAATGACAGTTATTGATCAACTCGTCTGAAAATATTCTTTATTTCCTGCTTATATAAATATTGGCAGACAGAATGGGATGTGATTTAAACAGACTATTAAGTACTCAACCCACAACTGTGTATATGAAGTCAGTAATCCCATCATCCAATTAACTGCAAGCCAGTTTCAAATAAAAACACACTTAAAACTAGTTATGATGAAAACCAAAAGTTCACATGCCTTGACTGCAGTAAGTGCAATGTTCTCCACACAAAACCAAAAATCAAGTACCGTTACAAAACGGAACAAAAAGGCCAAAGATTTTATACAAGAAAAAATAACCACAAAAAGCAACATAATATGCACCAGCATCTCTTCAGAGGGGCAAATGGAGCAAGACTTTTTCTCTCTGGATACAAGACATTTGCACTAAGGAAACACGTCTGCACTCAGCATATGCAAAGACGGGGCGGGGGGGAAGAATAAAAAATAAGAGATTCAGAAATTTTGCAATCACATCAGAATGACACCAAAGCAAAATAAAAGGGTAACAATCTAACCCTATGCATCTAAAATAACACAATTTTTCTGGAATCTTAGGGAAGTAGTTGAACTACTTTAAATGTCTAAGACAGCAGTTCTAAAATAAATTCTGACTCTGTCTTTGACCCACAAGATGTTGGGGGAAGGAAATCCTACAAAAGAGGGCAACGGATCCCACAGACAATAAGGTCAACACACTCCACCCAGTCTCAAGCATGTTCCTTCAAACCACTCAGCAGCATCCAGATGTAGCCACTTCTGCACGAAAGCCATCATTCCAAGTTAATGCTCTCCGAAACAAATCAAAAACCATGTGTTACAGTCCAAGTCCAAAAAAGCCACACTGCTTTGTTAAGTTCGCGTGCAAGCAAGGACGCATTTATTCATAACCTGTTAAGACAGCAAACTAGGTCAATTGCTTTGGTTTAAAAACAGCTTCTGCATTAAGCACCCAACTTTAAAGTTACAGAACATAGCACTAAACTTAAAACTCATGAATGCTGAAGGTGGGGATTGGATTTTCTTGGTCTTCCACCATAAATTAGCATGATGGAACACTGTATCAGAGAACTCAATTGTTCCAGTCCAAAAATTAATCTGTATCTTTACTTCTGTACCATATGTGGCCTTTCCAGTGCATTTCAAAATCCAGTGTTCTGCTATTTCTGCAAAAATCTTCCAATTTCATGAAAATACATCTTTTGGTATTGACTGTCTGACTATACATATTATTAATATTCCACAAATCCCCCACATTTTCTACATGACCTTTTTATAAAAAGGCAAGCAAGCCTTTTCCACCTTATTTTGAATGTCCCATGGGAACCAACATTCAGTTAGAGAATGCAATAGCAGATCATTTGCAACAGCATCATTTCAATCTTTTTTCCATGCTACAAAACAAACAAACAACATAGACATAGTATTTTCAGTCACCTTCCGTACGGGAATAAAATAACTACAGCATGTCAAGCAGTGCTTTCCCTTTAAAATCTGTAACTGCAATCAATTAATTTGAAAACAAACAAAAAAACCACTCAAAAAAACAAACAATCACATTGCCTTGGTCATTAACTGCCTTTGTCAAAATTTACACTTTCAACAGTGTCTCAGCCCACATTCCTACGTTTAGAATTATAATCCAAGGAAAGTATTTACATTTGTTGTAGACCCCCAGCAGAATTCAGGTCCAAATTGTGTTGGGAAAGGTTCATCTGAACCTTAATGGCTTAAAGGAAGGATAAATATTCTCGATGCCCTAACACTAGGCTGTTTCATCAAGACTGTGACTGAGCTGAAATGAAGAGCTCGGATTTGAGATACAAGGCTGAGAAGTCACATATTGAACACAGTGTTTGCCTAATTGAAAGACCAGTTAGAGGCTGGTCCTCAGGGTACACAGAGACCCACTGTTAATCACATTAGCCCAAACAGCTCACATTTCCTGCAGGTGGCCAAGCTACCAAAACTGCAGAAGCTGGGGAAAAAAAAACCCAACACAGATCTAACAAAGAGGCATT
>NW_010556736.1:165232-182895 GCF_000687285.1 Phaethon lepturus
CATTCCTGTGTTTCAGGGGAATTTACTTCCCCATCAATTACAGGGAAAACCAAAAAACCTAGGAGCCAGCCCTTCAATTGCCTTTTTTTTTTTTTGGTCTTTTTAATGCAAGTGGATTGCTGAAACTCTTTTTTGTGTTGTAAAAGATACAGGAGGAAGCTTCCCAATTCCAACAAAAGCCAAGTACAGTATCCTCCTAAATAATTTAGACTTTTACAGATCTAATATCTACATATAATCAATATACAGACCTATTAATTAAACAGCATAAAGACTCTCCATACTAGCTGTTTCATCAGAACGCAGAGGTAAAGGGACAGATGAATACCATAGACAGTGAGATCTCCAGACAACAGGGCTCTCAAAATTATGAACATAAGACAACAGACCATATCATATGTCTATGCAAGCAGCTTCACAGATTCATCAGAGTAATGCTGATTCATATTGGTCAAAGATGTAGCTCAGTTCTTATTTCTGTAATGCTTTTTGTAACAGCCAGCTCAAGCCAGTGAACCGTTATAATCCTAAAGTCTAACCAAGGTGATACCTTTAAATGTATTACAATCAGACAATTCAAAAAGACTTTGATGCAAAACAAAGTGATGAGTGCTTCTTTCACAAAAGTCTCAAAAGTTTCAGTGGTTGCAATGCAGCATCCTCACTGGAACGAAATAGATGTTATTGCAAGAGAGACCGCTATTTAAACAAAGACATTTGTTCTTCCTCTCCTCATGATGCTATCTTATCACAGTCCAAGTGTTTTATATCAGCACACTGAAATTATGTGTAATGAACAAGGATGTTCAAGATAAATTCTAAGAGTTACAAAGCAAATACTTCCTTTCTCTGTAAACAATATGACTGAACCCACTTCTTGAAGAAATCAAGCTATATTTATATTCACCCTCTTGAAATGCTAGAGGCAGCCATAGAAGGCTAAGTTTATAATAAATTGCTATATTTGGAAACTTTGTTGCTAAGCATCTTCTAACATTCAGTACAGTTTATACCATTCATGTCCCTGCTACATAATTAACATTTCATGTGTTTTTCCCAAAAAAATGCAGTGCTTATCTTAGTTGTTAAATTAAAACCATTATAATTTTTTTAGGGAATTAATAAAAGATTGTGGTCAATTAATTAAAGCAGAAGCAACAAGATCTCAGGGGCATACAAACACTGACATTATATGCAAGGATATGGCAGAGTCTATCTTCTAGACACTGCCTCTGCTGTACATAAAAATTCAGAAGGCAGCTCTTTACACTAAAAGGTAGTCTACTACGTAATTTAGGACACAGTAGACCTTTCCCAGTCTTAAGAATATGACTTTCTTTCTCAGCTGCCCAGATAACTAAGCCCTCCTCTTGTCAAGAATTCTGTGCAGATGAATCCCTCAGAGGATACTCAAGTCCTCAAGAGTATATCAACGAGGAGCCCATTGCAAGCTGATGTCCACAGGATGTGGTCCAGTGCCCATCAAGGTATTTGCAGGTTTTCCATACTATGCTGTTAACCTATACAAAACCATGCAGTTAATTGTGGCAATTGCAAGCATATTGCTAGGCAGTACAGAATCAGAGCAAATCCCAATTTCTCCAATGTAGTCGCTACAGATAATGTAACCTTGAACAGAGATGAGGTATACTAATTCTGAAAATATCGCATCTAAGCTAGTGATGCTTGTCATGTTAGAAATACCAGTTTTACTTTTAATTTAGCTGGAAGAACCATAGTTATTTATAAGACAAACAAATAATACTTGCTCAACATGCGAGGGGGGATACAAGTACTCTGCGCACAATTAAGGCTGAGATAGATACACACACAGAGCTGATCCTTGTCACCCCGTTGTCAACTGTTACAACAATACTCTAAGCTACACGATACCTAGCATTTTTCCTATAAAGTCACAAAACTCCGTGGTTTCATTTTGTGATAAGCTATAACTGTGCCTTTAGTAGAGAAAAAGAAGGTATTGCAAGAAAAAACAAATCCACTAATACTTTTAAAATTCAGCAGATCAAATAAAAACACTCTTAACTGATTATTATAACCTTCATATATAAATATTTCACAGGTGCTTGGTCATAATACCCTGTCTGGAAAAGCCTACAGTACACCGCACAGATTCTTCAGGTTTCTTGTCCACCTTTCCTCTCCTTGCCCATTCTAGCAAACACAACACCGCATTTCTGTACACACCATATACACAGGGGCCTAGAAACATTCAGGACAAGCTGAACACTAAAGGCCCCTAAAACTTCTTAATGACTTCCATGAAAATGCACAGAGTTTCTGAACAGAATAGAAAACTTGCCTGTCTGACCCCAGAAGTACCACCAAGCAATTCTTGCACTGGAGAACAACTTCTGCCCAGAAAACAGTTGGAATATGTTTATAACAGCTATTTACCTTTCATTAACACATGTTCTCCAGAATTATACAGAAGACAAACATCAAAGCTTTTACAATTGAAGTATCTTCAGAAACCTAACTATAGATGCAAAAATGAAAGGTTTGCCTATCATAGCCCTATGATTCCTACATTTATCATGATACATTAATTACTACACCCTTGGTTTATGTAAGTAGTATATACACAATATTATACATGTGTCAAAAAAAAAAAAGAAAAAAAAGAGTTGAAGTATAAAGATAAGGAAGGATGGGTGCTTTGGAAATGATGTAAGCTTTGTATTAAGAATATAAACATATTTAGCTTGTAAACTTTCAAGGCTTTCCAGCCACAAATGAAGCACCCAAAGATATAAACGGGGTAACTAGGACTCAAGAGTCTCCCAAAGACCACTAGTGCAATACGATTAGCCAAGTGACAATAATCTTGTACTGAAAACTGAACATGTATTTCTGAGTTCAGAATTCCTGCTTCTAAATTTCTAAATTAGTTTCCACGTTTCACCTGTTATTTACACACATCATGTGCAAAGGTGGCACAAATAACCTTAAAATTTGTGAAAGAACTCAACTCAGATATTGTCTGACTATTAAGCATTTCGTTTATTTAGAAATGCGCACCAGCAGTCTTAACTATATGCTTATATCACGTTTTATGTTGTCATATATGCGAAATATTATGTTCAATTCTGAGCCTTACATTACCAAAAGGTTATTGACAAACTGGAGAGAGTTCAGAGAAAATCAACATAATTTCTGAGAAGGCAGGAAGGACTTATTTATGAGGAAAGATTAAAAGAACTAAATATTTATAGTTTGGCTCAGTAATGAACGAGGAGGTAGGGGACATGAGAACAGCCTAGAGATATCTGCAGGGTGTAAACACTAAGGAGGGAGACTGAACGTGTTATACAAGCATGTAAACAGAAATAATGGGATAAAACTAGACAAGAAAAACTTAGGCTGAATATCAGAAAGCATTCCTGGACAGCAAGCTATCTTGGCCCATGGCACAGTTTCGTAAGTGAAGCAATAGAAGCCCACTGCTTGGAACAACAAACAAGACTAGACAAAACACTGGAAAATTTGCCATATGGAATAACCTTGCTGCACTGAGGAGAAATATTACCTCATAAAAGCTAGTCTTTTCTAAGTTTAACTCTGGCGAAAGCAGTAATATTTTACAAGGTGTTGAAAATTTAATATAAAAATAAGATATTGAGAGCTTAATCAGAAAAAAAAAGACTCCAACTAAGAACATTCCTTAACCACAAGCAACTTAAATTCAGTTTATGTAATACTTTGACTGAATTATACTTCTGCAACAATTTTGAAATATATATGCAGGTTGCAAAGAGTTAACGGCGCTGGACTGTATTCTCCCCAGCAGAGGTCACTCCAAGTTAACAAATAACAAGGAAATGGGTTCAAACTTCAGGAAAAATCAATAGAAAGGAGACATCCTCCTTCCCTCATTTGCAGCACCGCTTTTGGATGCAAAGCTCCCAGACAACAGTGTGTCCTGCAATCGGTTGCAGGTAGATACCAGAAGCTTCGGATCTACATCGCACGTAATGCTCAATTTGGAAAACACTCAAAATTTATTTTCTAAAAGGCGCTCATGAAGTGGATAAACATTTCCTAGTTGCAGATGGATTTTGAAGTGTCCAGAATCGATGTGCACATGCACAAGTAAAGCCTAGGCTGGGCCATGTTTGGAATTGAAACCACAACACTTTTCACTGAAAATTTTAGATTACATTAGTAAAGTATTTACTATGTGAGGACTGTGACACAGGCAGACTGACAGGCTTTCAAAAACACCGAGGAAGGAAAATAAAAAAGATAAACTTTTTTGTTCCTGTTTGTATATATTTTTTTCAAAAACAATGTTTTCTAACTTAAAACAGAGCTTAAAACACAACCAAATCCAACAGAAGAGCACTATCAAAAGAATACATATTTTTGCATATTGTGCATATGTCCACACATATTTTTTCTTCTTGATTCACACAAAAGTCCACAAATTTGAGAACTATCCCTTAAAAATTCTGGAAACCGTCAAGTAAAAACCTTGCTGTTCCAGGTGCCATCACCCCTAATAAAACTTCTGTCATCTCCATAGTTAATTCTGATGCAAGCATTAACCATGCACTGTGCCACTGCCAGAGGAAGCTGTCCCAGTGCCAAAGGAAATAAAAGTAACCAGCACATACAGCAAATATGTATTTGCTAACTACAAGGGAGCAAATATGCGCAAGCAGAGATGAAGAGTCATATTTTGACTAGACTGTTTTAAAAGGTTGCTCATTTTACGGCCAACACTTAAACCGCGTAAACGCATTCTATCAAAATGTAAGAATTGGTAGAGCATACTTTTAATATTTCATCCAATGAAAACAGAAATGAACTCGTGTTTAAGTATTCCCTGGAACATACTGAACCCTGGCTACATGATGCATGGATAATTCTCCAGGGCTACGCCTGTACTGGAGGCCAAGGGAGACTTTCCAGCCCCCGGCTCAGGTTATGCTCACCAGCTGTCCCAGCTCCACCGCACAACCTGACCCAGGTTCATGAAGTCCCTCAGCCCCTGTCACAAGCTCCTCATCTGCAGGCAAATGAAATACAGGCACAAAATACATAAGGGAGCCACAGCAAACACCGCACAGGCCGACAGTCTCAACATCCTGGGAACAAGGACAAGCTGTCTGGTGAACAGAGTTAAATCCAGCTGGTGTCTGGTCACAAGCGGTGTTCCCCAGGGCTCAGTACTGGGGACGGTCTTGTTTAATATCTTAATTGATCATCTGGATGAGGGGATCGAGTACTCCATCAGCAAGTTTGCAGAAGACACCAAATTGGGTGGGAGTGTTGATCTGCTGGAGGGCAGGAGGGCTCTGCAGAGGGATCTGGACAGGCTGGATCGAAGGGCCGAGGTCAACTGTATGAGGTTTAATAAGGCCAAGTGCAGGGTCCTGCACTTCGGCCACAACAACCCCACACAACGCTACAGGCTTGGGGAGGAGTGGCTGGAGAGCTGCCTGGCGGAAAGGGACCTGGGGGTGCTGGTTGACAGACGGCTGAACATGAGCCGGCAGTGTGCCCAGGTGGCCAAGAAGGCCAACAGCGTCCTGGCCTGTATCAGGAGTAGTGTGGCCAGCAGGAGTAGGGAAGTGATCGTGCCCCTGTACTCGGCACTGGTGAGGCCGCACCTTGAATCCTGTGTGGGCCCCTCGCTAGAAGAAGAACATTGAGTTGCTGGAGCATGTACAGAGAAGGGCAATGAAGCTGGTGAGGGGTCTGGAGCGCAAGTCTTGTGAGGAGCGGCTGAGGGAACTGGGGTTGTTCAGTCTGGAGAAAAGGAGGCTGAGGAGAGCCCTTATTCTCTACAACTACCTGAAAGGGGGTTGTGGTGAGGTGGGTGTTGGTCTCTTCTCCCAAGTAACTACCAAGAGAGGGAGAGGAAATGGCCTCAAGTTGCACCAGGGGAGGTTTAGACAAGATATTAGGAAAAATTTCTTTACTGAGAAAGTGGTCAAACATTGGAACAGGCCAATGGAGGGAGGTGGTGGAGTCACCATCACTGGAACTATTCAAAAAAATGTGCGGACGTGGCACTTCAGGATATGGTTTAGTGCGTATGGTGGTGTTGGGTTGACAGCTGGACTTGATCTTAAAGGTCTTTTCCAACCTTAACAATTCTGTCTAGCCTGAGTGACTTGGGATTTTTGTACGGAAGGGGTAGGCTCTGTAGTACAAAAACTTTTAGGGATATGTCAGTTAACTCACTAAACCACTGGTTTACCAAGAGACAACTAGCTATCTAATATGCTAGAAATGGCACAGGAGATTCCCCAGTGTTATTAATGTTAACGTTCAATTTTAAAATCTATTAATACTCAAAGAGTTTTTCTAATCTGCCCAGGAACAGACTGGTGTTGCTCATATTTCATGCTTGGCTATATTTTCTTTGACATAAAAATTAACTAAATCTCATTGTTTTAAAAGCTATTAGTACACAAAATAAAGAGACTAACAATAAAGTAAGATCCTAAATAAGATACGCAAAGTCTTACCTGCTTCCTTGCACAAGGCTGCTAAGTCTGCACCCACATAACCATGTGCACTATCAGCCAGTTGTGCCAACTCTGCTGTTGTGAGGGAATGGGGAACTTTCTTGAGAAGCTTTTGGAGTATGTCCAGACGGTCTTGGGCATTAGGAATTCCAATTTCTATCTCTTTATCAAAACGTCCAGGCCTGCGCAGTGCTGCATCCAGTGCATGAGGACGATTAGTGGCCCCAAGTACCAAGAGCTGCCCTTCACTGCCTTCCTGAAGGCATCAAACACCACAAAAGACTAATTTTAAAATACAATTAAATGTCACACAGCTTATAAACATACTTCTTGCTTACTGTTCCCACTATTACACACACTAAAATCCTGATACGAGCTCTAAAGCAACAAATAGTTGTTGTTGCCTTTAATAATGCAGCCTACATATCACCAGAAGTATTTCTATTACTTTGATTTCAGAGCAATTAAAAATACCTGGCTTAGGTCAATGATGGGCTATCACTAAAATTTCAGTTTTATCTGCAAAGCTACAAGAGTGGGAGAAGGCAAAGGAAAGACAGTAAATGTAAGAAAGCTTACTTTCTTTTAATCGCAGTTATCAGGAGATATTCCCCTCCTGTGTCTTCTGCTTAGCTTCCAATAAAGTATTAGATTACTATATGAAGTCTCACCTAAGCCTATTTTCTTTTCTCCCAAATAGGGCATCTAAAATTGGCTGCATTATAGAAGCAAAATTACTTTGTTCAGCTAGTCCTCATACACATTGATTGCTTCAATACAGCCTACTTACTGAGCCAATGCCATCCATTAGTGTCAGCAATGAAGCAACAATTCTCTTTTCAACTTCATTCTGAGCCCCTTCTCTCTTTGGACAGAGTGCATCCAACTCATCTATAAATATAATGGAGGGGCTACTGGAAAAAAAAGAAGGAAAAAATGTTAAAGTTCTCAGAGAGATTTAAAATACCAAGACAGAGAACTGCAAAGCTGTTTATGGAGAACATCCAGTTCCTGCAAAAATTAACAAGCATCTCACTCTTTTAAGCAACTGAAATTCAGCTTTGAATATGGTGTTACTCAAAGAGATAACTAAACTGACTAATATATTAGACAACTAATACCTTTAAGATGACCTATCAATCTACCTTTCTGTGACTTTCTCCTAAAGCCTCAACACTAAATATACCAATTCATGAGTAAAACGACAGCGTTTTATTTGCCACTTGAACAAATAGAGTATGTGCTAGCCTTTTGCTAATGTATTATGAACACCAATCATCTGGAAGTCTAAAGTCTGTCTTAACCAGGTCTAATAAATTTGGGCAGAGTACCACCCTAGTCCCGAGGCATGCTCATTGGAGCTCATTTAGAGCTGGCGTCCATGTCTCAGCACAGTATTACACTGGACTCTAAAGATAAAACTAGACAGAAAAATTTGGATCCAGGTGAAACTCTGGCTCATACTTCCATCTGTTGAAACAAGCATACAATACACTAATGATACCAATTGAGCGACTTGGCACCATCTGTAACAGTCCCTTAAAAAAGGTAGTGTCCAAAAGCATTTAATAGGCATACTAGAATTTCACTGCTTTCCTTCTAGCTAAGCTCTATATAAACAAATTTATTTCCTTTTAAAAACCACTGCAGGAAAGAATTACAATTCAAAGATTCTTGCAAATGTTTTTCTTTTAAGAACATTAACGCTGGAACCGATACCGCAAATAAGAGAGCGCGAATAAAATTATCCGAAAGGACATACCGCAGAGAAGCTTCAGCAAATATCTGACGCAATCTTGATTCAGACTCCCCATAAAACCTATAATAATTAAAATATTTTAATAAAAAACATTTTTTTGGTCTTTTCCAGGCAACTTGGAGAATTACAGCTCATGTGTTCCAAAAAGCCACAGCGCACCCTTTCAAAGTCCCAAAGTATATGCAAATACACAATAACCTTTATTTCCATATGGTACAAGAAATTGAGGCAAAATGGGCCAGAGGCAAAGACATAATCATCTTGTGAATAGAAAAAAGAATAAAGGGAAAAGCTTCTCTCTTCTGTGTTAGAAAATTTCATCTATATTTTTAAAGAACAAAAAAAAAATTAGTTCCTTGGAGACATTAATCTGTGCAGTATCATCTTTTAATTTCAAATATGCTTTAACAAGTCACTCTTCTTGTTGCACAACTAACAAGCAATTGCAGATGCAGTTTTAGTCCCCGCTTAATTTAGTCCGTGCCTTACACAAATTTCTTGGCCAAATCCAATAAACCTCTTTTACTACAAGAAGAAACATAAGCCCTACTTACGAGAACCCTTTCCCATTTGTTTGACTCTCTTGGGCAGATAGCCCATAGCCAATTCTATATCTGCATCTATCCACAATGGACAGATGCCAGGACAGATTTTGGGCTAATATACTTATAGAATTAATGAAAATACATCGGGTAGACTTACTTGCTTATTATTTCAGGACCATTAATAACGGTAACATGAGCACCAACCTCATTTGCAATGGCTTTGGCAATCATAGTCTTCCCAGTACCAGGAGGGCCATATAATAGCACTCCTCGAGGAGGAGGGATTCCTTTAAACAAGCACACAACACAGAGAAGAAAGTTATTTGTGATAAATGCCAGTCTGAACAACCTGCACTTGCACATTTCTCTGTCCCAGTTATTACTGATTAAAACTTGACACCAGCATTAGCTTCTTTTAACAGAAGAATATGGTCCTGATAAAACTGTAGGGTTTCAGTAGGTAGAGCACTCTTATGAGACATACATCTACATTTTTTACTTTTAAAGTCCAAATAATTCTGTTTAAAAAGCAGCTATTTAAATCATTATATTTTTCAGTAGTTCAACATTGTAATTCTCCCTATGCTTTGTGGTGTTTGTTGGTTTGGGGTTTTTTCCAAAAAAAACTTATTGGACTAAGTACCTAACATCCATTAGTGTACTTTATTAAGTTATTCATGATTACTTATTCATGATTACAGTGTCATTATTACAAATTTCCAACATCAGAAAACCACTTCACTTCAACACTCCAAATAAATTCAGACTTACTGTGAGCCTTGATTCAAGTATATTTACAAAAAGATGAAAAATACACATCAAAAAGATGAATTTGCCTCTTTAATGGCAAACGTTAAGAGCTGAAACCAACAGAAACATTCAGGCATAGAACACGAGGGACGCTAGAAGAACAAGGTACTACTGCATACAGTTAAAGCTGCACAGAAACTACAGGTAACTGCATGAAGTAATATTATGATCCCAGGTAAAGAGCAAAAAAAACCAAATTTCAGACCAGCAAAGCCAAATTAAACGGCCACAAAGCCAAAAACAGAAGGTGAAAAATTAGAAAGCAAAAAGAAGAGAGAAATGTTTGACAAAGGACTGACCCCGGCACCAAAGACGTTGCTGAAACATGACCAAAGAACAAAACACCGGTTGGGTACTGTGCTACCAGACAGGGCATGACGCTCAAAGGGCAGGTCACATCCCAATGGTGGAGAGAATAATACAGATGGCATGGACAGAAAGCCCGAATCTTAGGAACAAATATATTCAAAAAGAAAATAATTATCTGCAAACTGACAGAGAATAGAAATAAAGTGCCTTTACAGACAGGTTACTTTACAACAGCCCATTAAAGCACGTGCTGCTCCCTCATGTGGTGTTTCTGGTACTGGCAAGAAACAGAGCTGTTGAACCAAAGGTCTCGCCTCAACTGACAGCCTCGCCCCCCACAAGCGGACAAGGACTCTCAACGTTTGGATGGTTACTAAAGCTTTGTAGCTGGTGAGGAAACAGAGTCATCTCTCATGCAATTAGTAAAGAATCTGGTCAAGCACTTTTGGGACTAAGTATGAAGGACACTGATGCTGAAGCAACCTTCCCGCTAACACAAAACCATGCAGTGATACTGAGGCTGGAGGTCAGCGAACTGAGCTGGACCACATGTGGATGAAGACACCTCACACCAGCCCACTGACACCTGCCGATCACGCCCAAGCAAAACACACCGGAAAAGCCACCAGTGTCTTATGGAAATTGTCCCAGTCATCACTGAAACCCCTTCCTCCCTAAAACGTCTGCATGGGAAAATGTAAGGCAAAGAAATAAAAAGCCTTAAAGACATGATATTAAAGAAATAGGTATAGCTAAGAGCCCTGTCTCACAGTGATGCACACCTAGACAAGTACAATGAGCAGACATGCCTGCTTTATGCACATATCCATTTGTGACAAATACACAGTACAGCCATCACAAAAATCCTCTAAGTTCATATATACGTTAGATACAACTTTATACATGGCAATAGTAATAGTGTTATTTTTTCCCACCCTGCAATTCCATACTACACATGCTGAGCAGTTTGAGTAAACAGCCTCAAACACTTCCTTAAGATTTTGCAGGAACCCTCCAAAACACAGGAATAAAAACAGCAGAAGAATTAGTCTGGCTTTTCTCTCAACTGTTTTTCTCAACTTAAAAAATATAAATAGTTCACTCTACCAAAACAAATTAAAATCTTATGACAAGACAAACATCTGCACCTTTCAAATGCCCAAGTATAGAAGTCTTTCCTATTTGCTATAAATTCTGCTCATGATACCTGAATTTTCTTAGAGACACATCTCTCTTTCCTACTCAATTATTTTTCACACAAGCTAATCATAATATTTTCATAGTATTCACACAGTACAATTATAAAACAGTTTGACATTCTTCGGACACACAAGTGTACCAGATCAGTATTACATAAAATTCAGTGCATACTCCTGGAATAACTTGGTTTAAAAGAAAAAAGGTAATGTTAGAGTTAATAAAAACTAGCATCAGATGAAGAAAGCCAACTCTTAGGCATCATACCGTAACTCTTGAACAGTTCAGCTTGCTTCAAGGGCACTTCAACTGTTTCTCTAATAGTTTTGAGCTGGCTGCTTAAACCTCCTATCATATCATAGGTGACTCGGGATTCACAACCACCGTCTTCTGCTACACTGGTCCTCGTTTCAGTAAAATTGATTCTAGTTCTTGAAGAAATGAAATAAAACACATCTGTATTGCTTATTGCTCCAGTTTTGCCAGTTACCGGGAGTTCCTCGCTGCATCCTTTCCCAGCCAACTCGTCATCGGTGAAGTCTGCACCATCTCCCTTGCTGTAGGTTTTACCTGCCTGACCAGAGTCTTGACCACTGGCTGCCACAACAGAACTGGGTGTAACTGGTGAATCTGGATCCGTCGGTTTGCTTGGTGTGCTCATAGATGCAGCCTCTGGACTAACATCAATGTCCATCTTGCCAAGCTGGAAGGACAAATCTAACGTACTCATCTCCAAGTCAGATCTTTCAAGGTCTGGCTCATGCGTACCACTGGAAATGGCACTGCCCGGGGCAGACAGTTCTGCACCATCAGTTCCTTTCACTTTCATCACCATGATGTTACAAAGTTTGCCATAGAAAGTGAAAGCCAAGAGGTTTCCTGGTAAAACTATTTTCCCATCTATGAGAAGATAAAAACAAAACAAAACAAGACTCAGAAAAAGAGATTTCAAGCTACTTTGGCAGCAATAACATTCATAACATTCAGACATTCTTCTATCAGAATAATTCTTTATCAGGAAGCCTAAAGAGGGCTATAAATTAACGTAACAAAAAGGTAGTAAGTTAATTTCAGGTAACTTAAATAATAATTTTGTACACAAGCAGACTCTACCACGTAAACATTTGTCAGTATTTTATGTAATCTCTCATACTAAGCTCATCATTAATTTGAGCTTTTAAAATTTCATGCAGCATACGAAGGGAGATTATGCAATTAGTATTGTAAGAAGTAAAAATTTTCTATTTGCTGTGTGCCTTATAGGTTCACAGCGTTTCATCTTTAGCCCAACTTCTTTGAGAGTTGTGGCCCAAAAAAAAAAAGTAAGGTTTTAGCCTTTGCGTTGCCAGAGAAAGATTAGGAAACGTGATCCAAATGCACCCTACAGGCACAAAAAAAACAAAGGCAAAAATGTAAACAAGATTTATTATTTACAGCCAAATTCATTAATTCAGAACACAGTTCATGTTTCCTGCTTATTAGCATAGCAATACTGTTACTAATTCCTAAGCCAGAGTATTCCCTTTGAGTTGAACTATTTGTAGCAAGTGCTTTGAGTAGCAACACCTTGAATAATTCACCTTGCTTTTTTGCCTTATTTACACATATCTACCACCCAATGAATAGCAATTTTGCTTATTTACCATCAAGCATAAAAAAAGATTCAGAGTATGGGATTTCACAGAATCACAGAATGACTAGGTTGGAAAGGACCTTCAAGATCATCAAGTCCAACCATTAGTCCAGTGCCACCATGTCTCCTAAACCATGTCCTGAAGCGCCACATCCACATTTCATGTTAATACTGATCCGTAATCAAGATATCCCTTATCTTGTTTTTAATGCGTAGTACTGCACTTTTCTTCACAGTGCAAGTAAACTCTGAAGTGCATCACAGTATCAGCCAGAAGGCCAGCAACAGCTGCTGAACAACCATAACTTGAACCGGCAACATGTATAGTGGGCAGAAGGAATGGAACCAGAATTAACGCAAATTAGATATTTATAACATAGCAAAATTATTTAGCCCAAAGAAAACAGATCCCTAAAAGAAGTGTGAGCAGAATAACGTCCTCTGTTTTAGCATAAGCCCTTGATTAAGAACATAAAAGGAAACTGTTTGCTTTTCTATCCAAAAGTTGTTACCTACTACAAAAATTAAACAATCAAAAGAGAAGCAGCACAACTTATACCTAGGTTTCTCAGTAGACAGACAGACATTTCCTCGGCATTAATGGTGGCATCTTTGTCCCTATGGCAGGAAGAAAAAAGAAAATATTTTTCCAAGCTGTAACTACTTAAAGAGTCCGTACCACTAAGGCACCAGGATGATGAATACCACCTATTTTATAGTATGTGATTTAACCCCCCAAAGAGAAAAGATGTATGAGCACTTCACAGTCTTCAGATAGTATCATCTTTACTCTGAAGGTATTAGACACACAGTAACAAAAGAAGTGTACGTATTTAATTTGGGGTTATTTTTTCCATACAAAATGCTGTAATAAGCAATATCATAAGTCATATTTATCATTTCTTAAGATTACAAATCTGGAACGCATGCTTCTTATCTCACTAGGCAGAACAGCCATTGCTACATTTACTGAACTGGAAAAGTTACAGGTAACATAGGTGTGTCAGCCCTGCAAACACACATACACATCTTTTACTGATTAAACTAGCGTCTTGAGCACTTGCAAAACTGTGCATGTCTTAACTACTGCACATCCACTACCAAAAAAGTACAAGTTTTCCCCACAACACATTTTCTACTCTTATTTAATCGAGTTTAAGTGACTCAACAGATAAATCTTAAGCCACTTCCCCCACCAGCCCTGGCCTACAGCATTTTCTCAAACACGGTCTCATCACTGGGGTTTAACGCACAACTGAACACATGCGTTCTTAGCCCAAAGCAAGTGAAAGGTAAAATGTATCTTATGTGAACGTCTTTCTCTGGTGTTCACATTAAGACATTTTACATCACATCTACAACTCACTGAAAGCACAGACATCATTAACGCTCCCTCCTCCTCAGACATGCTGCAATGTATAAGGCTGTGGCGAGTCAATCATTTTTTTCAGTGATGGTTTATCCGTACAATCTTTTTTTGTGTTTCATTTGTGGCTTTACCTTTTATTAAAGCCCAGTAAACAATTTCTTTTTTTTTTTTTAATTCCTTAGGATTTACCCCTCCAGGCCAATCTGATGAAAAGCACTATACCAAGAGCTGAACAGCAGCGGCACCAAAGGCAGATTCAAAGCAGACACAGCTGCTGCAAGTAAGTGTGATCAACAGGGAGAGCTCTAAACCTAGAAATAAAAACCTGTTTCTCCATTCTACTGATCAAGAAAGGGAGTTGAGGGAAAAAAAAAGAGCTCTCAAAATATAACAGCTGTTCCTGAAAAACACATACTCTATTACATTCTCAGAGTCTGTGGTTGGGGACTGACTTTTTAACTGGAAGAAAAAGCTAAATCATGCATGCAAGCAACCTCCACAGAGGTATTAATTTTCAGAGAATGAACTACACCTGGAAAGTGTCTAGATACCTAGGCAGTACCCGAATAATAGGATTTCCATTTATTCCTTTAATAATTTACATTCTGACATGAGAGGATGGCACTATGGTTTGTAGTTAATTAATATGCTTAAAACCAATTACAGTTTTCATGTTTTCTCTCCTACAGTAATTCTAGAAAAACAGTCATTTATGAGTCTTTTAATCTGGTGGTACATATGTATAACCACCCTCAGAGCCCGACTCTGGCTGAGAGGGAAAGCTCTGGCTGTGGAAAAGTTTCAAAAAAAAAAAAAATCACGGTAATCATAAATATTTCAGAAGTTACATGCAATTCCTCCAACCTCATCCTTAGTTTGTATTTCAGTAGAAGTTACAGCTTTAAAGAAAGAATACATTGCATATTAATACAGGGAAATAGAAACAGATTAGGTTTATTTCATGTGGGGTTGGTTTTTTAATGAAATGAGTGTTTTCAACCATCTCCATAGCTCAACAGTATGTAATAATAGTAACGCTTCCTATAGGATTAAATTAGCTGAACAATACAATTTTTTTCATTTTCTGGTGAGAAGAGAGGCATGGAGGTCAAAGAAAGCTGGGGCCAGGAAGTCAACTTGGCTGCACATTGTATGCTAACCAGCAAAAAATATAATGGTAAACTGGCTATATTGCTGATAAAAAGCAAGATTGCCTCACCAATGTTTCTGAGAGTTGGTATGCTGGAAAACAGCATCTACCCCTTAAAATGGACAATGACAACGCCATGTTTGAAAACAGAGGTTTGACAGGGAAGTGATGTTAATTTATTGAAATTGAAGTGTCAGGACACTTTCAAAAGCAACTGTAAAATAACTTTAGGAAATTACCATAATCAGATTCTGCATCAACCCAAATGCTGACTCTCTGGAATGTTATGACAATGACAAATACAGGAAGTCATTCAGCAGATCAATAAACTACTAATTTCTCAGAGCATTCATGATTTCAAGACAACTGTGATTTGTACCCTTTGCTCCCTTTTTTGGGTGAATTTCAATTAAAAAACAAAAACATACCCCAGAGTTTCCAATTGTAAAAAATATTCCAGTAAATAAAAGCAGAGCACAAAACCACACATATACAAAGGTGAAGTTTTGAAGGGAAGTGGTTAAAAAAAAAAATTCACTTCACTCTCCTCAACCTGTCAGCCAGTAGTTCTCTTAACCGCAGCAGGACTTCTCAGGAGTTTGCAGCATATTTCTTAAGAGCAGCAACACGGGCTTCTTCTAACCTGACATCAGCTCTGTGCACAGAGATCATCCTCATTCTTTACAAGTGACTTATAAGTTAAGGAATCTGCCTTGATCATGCAGCTATACACCCCTGTCTACTGCAAATGCAACACAGGCAGCTTGACCTCTGCTTCAGGAGATGCTGGGCTATCATTACTCTTCATTAATTTAATGTAAAATGAAGAATCTCATAAGACTAATGAGCTTAGTATATTCTCCACAACAGCACCACTCAGTTGAGATTTTGTTCAACAAGTTGAGCCACCCCACCACCCACAGAGGAGGTAGCAGTTAGCCACCGGTTACTAAACTTTAGTCTTAATACTAGGAACATCTGCACATCTTTGACTTCGTCTAGGTACTAATTCCATCAAAGCAAGAAAGAAAAATAGCACCTTCTAAGATGTAAGAGTCTGCAGTGCAAAGCAGACACCTCACAGTACATCACTAGGTTATAACAAGTTGCATACCTCAACTTTACATCGACTTCCTCTGCCTGGATGACTGCACCAGTCACAGGCTGCACAGTGACAGCATCACCTGGATTTACTTTCAGGTTCTTCTGCGTGGTTTCACTCAGCCCAACTTTGCCACCTGGAAAGCCTGTGGTGGGCCAAGCAGTACAGACCTGGGAAGAGTTTCAAAGCAAGCAACTGTCAGAGATTTCCCCCACATACCATTTCCAGTCTTCCACTTAAAGCAAGCAATGTTTTGTTACAAAAAGCATGGGCCGAGAGGGAAGGATGAGGGTAAAACCTGGTGCCACAGAGTAAGATACAAGTAGCACTGCATTCTTAAGGTATCATCCAAGGCACTTTTCAAGAAGGAAGGGGTTCTATTTTGCCTACAAAGGAGGTAAAAAAATTTCACCAAGACTTGACACATTTTGCAGATGACACAAAAGCATACACTGTGCTGACTAGGAAATATGACAAATCAATGAAGAAAGAAAAGTGAAGGCTATACTCTTTCTTTGCAAATAAAATACATGTGTCGTATATTATATATGCACACGCATGACTTATAAATTCCTTGAAAAAAATCAGCAGCATAGATTTTTTTTTTTTTTTTGCCAGTACTGAGAATAAAGATGTAACTACAGTGTAGAAAACATGGAAAAGCACATTCATTATCTTTCCCAATGCATGCTCCACTTCGGTCCCTATTGAACACACCAGGGACACACGGAAAGCACGAGAAAAGCACTTGCAGGAAGAAGAGCCTCACCTCCTGTCGCCCACCCGCAGAGGTAAGCAAGACTGGACGACCGATGCATACGTTTGCAGACTTCATGCTGCTCAGCGACAGCTGGGCCAGGGCTCTTCGCAACATTTTCGGAACTTTGTCATCTTCTAACGTTTTCAGGAGGAAAAAAAAAAAAAGAAGCATCATTTTTTCCTACTTATCGGACGAATTCAGTATTTCTCACGCTCCCGCACCAGCACAACTGACAAAAGCCTTCCAGTCCCTCACGAGGGGCAGCGCCCAGCCGTGAGGGAAGCGCGGGGACATAACGGGACAACGTTTCTGACAGGCCTGAAAACACCCCTGCTTACACGCTGCTGCTTGCTGGATTTTCCACCCGGTTTTAGCTACCGGCGGGACCCTTCTGCGCCGTCCATCACGCTCCGACACCGTAATAAAAAAAAGCAAATTTCACGAGGTCTCAACCGACCTCGCCCGAGAGACAGCCCCCCGCACGCCGGTCCCGCGGGGCCCGTCTCCGCGAAGGGACGGGGCGGCAGCC
>NW_010556737.1:0-12521 GCF_000687285.1 Phaethon lepturus
CTCGCGCTGCGCACGTCTGGCGCGGAGCAGCGTCCCCTCCCCGCCTCGGGCTGGCACAGCTGCTGCTCCTAAACGGGAGCTGCCCAGGGGACTGCTCCTAACGATTCCCCTGGCAGCTCTTTTCCGCTTGCTGATCCAGCTTTGCTGTCCACCACCTGCTTGATTTCCCTTCCCCAAACACCCTGGCTGCTCAAACCCACCTTCCCAACCCTCTCGATTCAGCCGTGCTAGTGCTGTTCTCCCCGGGCCGGTTCCCTGCCCCTCCAGCTCAACACCTACTGCTATTGTCATCCTTGGATTTAAAATAGCAAACCGATGAATGGAAGATTAGTTCTCTTGCTCTCTGTTTTGCTGCGTTCTGATTCAGATCATATGTTGGCAGGTTAACACTAGAAATAGGCTAAAGCAATGCTGAGGCTCTGGGTTACAAAATAAAGCTTGGAAATCGGGGTCTTGAGCCGCCTGTTGGGCAACCACTCTCTCTTATCCTGTGAAAGAGATCATTCTAGTAGTTGCACCCTTGTGTTGGGGTGGGGGCTGTCCCATAGGTACAACCAGTCTTCTTGTAGTTCACTTGTGTGGTAAGTTTGGCAACCACTCTCTCTTATCCTGTGCAAGAGATCATTCTAGTAGTTGCACGCTTGTGTTAGATTGGATATATTGGGAAAAATTTCTTCACTGAGAGGGTGGTCAGGCATTGGAACAGGCTGCCCAGGGAGGGGGTGGAGTCGCCATCTCTGGAAGTGTTCAAAAAACGTGTGGATGTGGCGCTTCAGGACATGGTTTAAGGAACATGGTTGTGCTGGATTAATGGTTGGACTTGATGATCTTGAAGGTCCTTTCCAACCTAGTGATTCTGTGATTCTGTGATTCTGTGTTGGGGTGGGGGTTGTCCCATAGGTACAACCAGTCTTCTTGTATTTCACTTGTGTGGTAATGTCCTTGGGCAGCAAAACTAAGAAATACTGAAACACCTTACCACTTTCTGAGAATTAAGTCTGATGCAGGCTTCGTTTTGGAAATTCATCTTCATTTACTGTCTTAACACAGAGCATGGCTAGTCAGGAATTTTATGATAATTGCTTTCCCTTTTGGTAGGAACTGCTTTCCTTTCTGTTTTCCACTTTGAGAGGAAACATGTTGTACTGCAGAACTGAGTTGTTTTTTCTCAAAACCAGAGAAACCGAAGACCCCAGAAATATCTGGAGCCTGGAAAATTCAGCCAGGATATGGGGACGCCCATGTTCAATGATAACTTCTGAGTCAGACTGAGGAAGCGAACACCAGTATCTCATATTCTGTATGAAGTGCATCGCTCCAGACTAAAAATTTAGGCCTACATTTCGTATCTTATATTGTTCACTTTAGTATAATACTTTAGTATTAAAGAAAATAATTGCTGTGTCAGACCAAAAATGTGATTGATTTCCATGTTTCCATGATATCCATGTTAGGATAATTTCCTCCAATGCAGGACAGCAAGATCTAATTATTGAATCTGAATCTGGTCAAATCCAAAAATGTCTTTAGCTCCCATATCCCAGGCTAACTGTCTGGTTGCTAGAAGACCACTAGCACAACATTTGCCATCCCTGGCTTTTTCCAAAATGCTGGAATGATCATGAGTCTGTCCAGTAGAGATAAGGAACATTTTTGAAATCTAAAAAAAAAAAAAAAAAAAAAAAAAAAATGGGGAAAAGAAATTTCTCCCCCAACACACCACAAAAAAAAAAAAAAAAAAAAAAAAAAAAAAAAAATTGTGGAAAAGTATTTCCCTCCTAACACTACTGCCTATGTTCCTCTTGCCTGTGCTTTTTGTGTACGCATTCAAAGCCTTGAATGATCAATAACCATTCATATGCATTGGTGAACTGAAATGATTACAATTCAGAATACAATTACAATTACAATATATCCAGAATATAACAGACTGTAACTTCACAGCCTTTTAAAGCCATCTAAGGCAGTGCAGTAGGAACTCCAGCACTGTTGATGGGGTCAGGTCCTGGTTCAGAAGCCATTACAGGGGATAAAGTAGGAGCTTGGGCATTCTGGCAGAAGAGAGTAGAAAGAATAGGGAATACTCTGTGGAAAAACAGAGAGCTGGAAGACCAGGATGATTTTCTTCAAAGCAGCCTTTGTTGATGCCATGAAACATGGCTCAAATGACTAGATCTAATTCTAACATCTCCTGCTTTTCAGTTCCACTGACTTCCTGTCATTTTTATAAAATTAGTTTCTTAGCTGGGAATGTTTCAATTTTCTTTCCCTCATTCCCACCAGTCTAATGATTCTTTACCATCTTCATAAGTACAATGAATATGCTCCATTAATGGACAGGGGCATTAGAGAATAATGTGATTTCTGAAAACTCTTAATACATTTCACAATTAAGAAAGCATTGATTCAAGGTCTTTTTCAAATAGGAAAAACCCAAGTCATTTCCCTAGTGACATTTACGGCCCTATTAGAAGTAGATATTCCAGTAAGAAAGTTTGTTTTTTTCATGTGTTGGTTCATTCTGATGAATCAGCTTTGCCTGATCCCAGAACCTGGCTCAAATACTCTCTGCAAATAGCAAAGGGATATACATATCAGGGTTTTATTCCAAATTTTGAATTCCAACCCAACAGAAATAGAGAAAAAATGTAAATGCAAGTGATTGTGTTTTTACATATGTGAAATTTAAATCTAGTACTAACAAGTTTTTGAAGCAGTAATTACTCTGTGTCACATGATTGTCACCTCTTGACTGCACTTTGCTTTCTGTCATGGAGCACTCTCACAGTACATGAACTATGTTTCCTTCAAATGAAAATAAAACAGGAACATTAATTTCAAGAGACCAGACTAGTTCCAAGTAAGCCCTTCCATATGCTGTAGCCTGGATGTTTTGCTCAGTAGACCTGCCTCTACAACATTGTTTGCTGTATTGCTTCTGTTGCACACACAAGCTTATGTACGTTACTAATGCGTTTGAATGGAGATGATAAATGATCTTTTTTAAGTATTCCTTTTTACAAAGAACAGAAATAATTTCTCTCCAATCTCAGACAATGTTGCTGCATGTGATTTTTAGATAATTTGATATATCCAAGTAGCTTTGCTTTGTTGTTTCACTTGTGTCCCTATCAGCTACAGCATATGTTTATTCTTGGAAAATATTGCATGGGCTGGAAACTTATCAGATGCCTACAAGGCTGCCTTTAACTTACTTAAAATTGTCATCTTTTGTACCCTTTAATATGATCATTCATTGCATGCATGAGCTATAATCACAGCAGGCTAAATCCTCTTCTATAAAACTATACAAAATATAATTATTGCAAATTTTATACATTCCGTAGGGTCCAGGCTGATTTAGAGCACTTGTTCTCCAACATGTGGTGTAGTGACAGCATTCTCCATGAAGGACTATCTTTTCCTCTCTCTTACTATGGCTAGTACTGCAGGAGAGATTAACAGTTTATTTAATCTCTCATTATTTCTTGTCACGGTTGAGGCATCTTGAGAGGACTGATAGCATCAGGAAGACAGATAACTGATGATTTTTACGATGAGAAAGACTAACATTTACTAATGTGGGACATCACTCACAGCAACAGACCATTTCACTCTGTGAACAGTTAAGATAAAATCCAGCCATCTGGAATACTCTTGGCCAATATCCTTTAAACCCATTAGCAAGACAAGGCCAGTGCTGGTGGTTTTCCCCATTCCCTTTCCATATGTTTTAGGTTGAAAATATTCAATGGGTTAGAATACATTTTATATGTCTGCACTTCATTTGTTTTGTGATTGTGTGAAATGAGAAGTTAACAAGACATTATTCCATACAGCCCTGTTTTACTTTTTCATGGCTCAGAGGAATTAAATTTGTTATTTACTAAGAATTCTAGAGGGTTACCTTCATGACTCATTACACATGAAAAACTGGAGATTTCTTGACAAAAGCTAACAAGAAGAACTGCTTCATCTGAGTATGTGTGGCGCTCAGAAGATTTATAAGTTCTGGAGAATGGTCTTATGAAAGAAGTAAAATATATATTCTCTAAATAGAAAAGCATTGTTTTTAGGTAGCTAATTATTATAGTTTAGGAAAAAAATGAGCATTTCACAAAGGAACATATTTGCAAAGAAATAGATTGATTAATTTAATAAAGCAAGTGTCCTTTTCCTATATAAGAATTTACTGTGGCTTCTGCTTTGATCTGTACTACCTTTTTTTTTTTTTTGTTAATGCCACTCTCAGGTTTGAGTATTCTGCCCATGACTGTGTCTTTGGCAGCAGCGTCCTTCTGAGTCTCTAGACATATCTAGACATTATTGCCATTAACCTGGCAGTATTACTGTTGGGTAGTTAGGAAAGAGTTGTGGTCCCCTTGTGCTGCATCTGGAGTTGAGATACAGTGTGGTAAAATGATATGCTCAAGGTTATGGAAGGACACAGTACCAAGAGTTCAGAAAAAAACAGTGGTTTTTGAGTTCAGATCTAAGATGTCATCAGTAGGACCAATACTTTTTTCCTCTTGGGTGATATCTCTGATTTCCCTCTCTACATCCTTTTATGTCATTTCTGGCATTATAATGCCCTCCTTTTAAACTCCTATCATTGTTTTTTTCCCCCTGATACTAATTACTTTGTCCTGCTGATTTAATCTACTGAGGAGAGAAAAAAAGAAAAGTATATCTTGTCTCTTTCAACTTGCTATACCCTATCTGAGCCATGCTTGTTTCTAAGGTTTTGGATCTTTCTGCATGGGTACAATTTCAGAAAAAATTGGCTATGACATCTGAATTCATGTGAACATGTGCAAAGGTCCTTTAAAAGATATGAAAAACTCTTCCAGATGTATGGTTTATTCTGCAGTACAGCATGTGGCACTGCATACTGTTAAAACAGATGTGCTATCAACATAGTTTAGTGCTCCAGTGATTTATTATCTGGGGATCTCCCACAGAAAGTTGCTTTCTATCAAAATGTTATGTATGAGCAGAAGTGTTCAAAATCCTCCTCTGAAATGCCTATTACATTCAGTGATAAAGCTAGTTAAAGGAGGAAGTAGGTAACTTGTCAAGATATCATTGATAAGCTTAATTGTTATAGATTGTAAGTATGTAAATGAATATACTCCCAGAAAGTCCCAAGAAGTGCTCAACCCCAGTTAGAGAACTGTCAAAGCACAGCATTTTTATAATTTGAGCACTTGCTGTGTGATAGTGAGGTCTCTTATGTCCCACTAAAATGTGAGTCGAAGAAATTTGCCTCTTTCTTAGGTTATTCAAGGGTCCTGTAAAATAGCTCAGACCTTCTAGCTAAGTGGTTTTATCCCCTTTATACCTCATATTCAAACCTTCTTCTGCCTGTATATGAAAAGATGTTGATTCTCTGGATGTTGTAAATAAATATTCTGTTCCTTAAAATTTGACATTAATGTATTCCCCTCTCCTTACCTAGCTGGGCTTGTGCTTTCAGAATGCAGTATGCTGTATGCTGATACTTTTGTGATCTGTTTGCCTGCTGACCATACAGAAGAGAAGGAACATTTTGATTTCTTTGAGTCTGTCCTTCCTGGCTGTCACAGCAAAATAGCAGATCTGAAGTGATATTCTTGGATTCACTCTTTTCTGAGTGAATCCAACCTCTGTTTCAAAGGTTAATACAGTTAATCCCACTGTGCTGTTCTGGGACTGAAAAAGGAAAAGCTTCCTGCGTCAGAAATCATTGATTTGTGATGTGTTTCTAAGTGCCTCCTGCAAGGTGTAGAACTTTGATTGGAGTGTCTTGGTTTTTACAATAAGCAATAATGTCAGAGATGTGGTCTTGAAAATTTGTTTAATTTGTGTGCCTTCCAACTGATAACATGTGGTGTAAATCTGGTTCATTTGCTACTTACGTGTGTAGGAAGCTATTTTATATGGTAACTTTTTTGCTCTTGTTACTAAAGAAGTGCATAATTTCCTAGTAACATAGTGAAGACCACTGGGATAAATCACCATGAAACCTCATCTTTGGGATCAGCCTTTGTTGAATTCCCATTGTGGTGGGTTGACCTTGGCTGGACACCGGGTGTCCACCAAGCCACTCTATCACTCCCCTCCTCAGCAGGACAAGGCAGGAGAAAATAAGATGGAAAAACCCCCACATTTGTCAAGATAAAAGCAGTTTAATAAAAAAGCAAAAGCAAAGGCCACACATGGAAGCAAAAGCAAAGAAAAGATTTATTCTCTATTTCCCATCAGCAGGCAATGTCCAGCCACTTCCTGGCAAGCAGGGCTTCGGTACCCGTTAGTGGCTGCTCCGGAAGACAAACGTTGTAAATAACAAATGCTGCTTCTCCCCCTCCCTGTCTCCTTTCTCTTAGCTTTTATTGCTGAGCTGTCATCATATGGTATGGAATACCCCTCTGGTCTGTTTGGGTCAGCTCTCCTGGCTATGTTCCCTCCCAAGATCTTGCCCACCCCCAGCCTACTGGGGAGGCGGGGAGGGGAATGTTGGAGAGACAGCCTGGATGCTCTGCGAGCAACTGCTCAGCAGTAGCCAAAACACCGGTGTGTCATCAACATCTTTCTAGCTACCAATACAAAGCACAGCACTATGAGGGCTGCTGTGGGGATAATTAACTCCATCTCAGCCAAACACAATACACCCATACATGAGAAACACGCTGTGAAATCCAATAACTCATTCCTCCTTCACTGCTTGTTCTCCCATTGAATGAGGCTAAGGCCCCTTTACCTCTCAGTACATGGGTTTGATGGGCAATGGGAAACACGGTGTCTGCTCACCCAGTGCTTTAGTCTTCCCATGTTTTGCTGCTTCTGTTCACTCCTTTCTTGGGTTCCTGTAGGCTTTTCTGGGGGAGTCATCCAGATTATGTTACTACTTCTTCCACCGTCCTTCTCGGAGCTTTTTCCTCTTTCTGTATTTGCGTAACTAGACACAAACACAGAGGCAGGCTCCTCACAAAGATGTGTGCAGTAGCTCTTCTGCCCCCTACTTGACTTGAACTGTTTATTTATTTTGCCTGTTTTTCTGAACTTTTGGACAACTCTGAATGTGTGGAAAATCCATGTAACATCTGTGCCATCTGAGATTTGCGTGCTGAGCCTCTATAAGTAAACTTGGGCATACCAAGGAATGCTCAGCACCGAAAAACCTGGTGAGCTCTGCTAGCATTTGATATTAACTTTTGCAGAGAAATGTATGCATAGAGATGAAAGCTCCATCTCCACTCTGCTCCAAAGCTTAAGGAGCCTTCGCTATGTCGCTCAAAGAAAATGAACAAAAGAAATGCGTTACACTTTATTGAGTTTACTGAAACGTTCCTAAAATTCCTGGGGTAAGAGAGACAGATGGTGTGAGACCTCTGGTTAATGCCTATCTCTAAATTAGAGGGGTATGCATGAGATGTCAAATCCCTAATGAATTTCAAGAGCTTGGATGAAAGTTTCACCAAGGAGTTTGCACTCACTTATGCAAAGATGGCACATCACATTGCTACACTGACAAGTAAATCCCAGACCAACCGGAGTCAACTGGAGCTCCCCATTGCCAAGTTGTATGTTCACAGTATACAAGTTTACACAATTAACCTGTGGACAAGGACATGCCCTTTGGCTATGTTGATAAATATTTATTTCTCTCACTAGGCCTAATTGGTCCCTGGTAGAGGTAGTCACAGTGTTTTCCCTTCTACCAGACAAGTATATAGCAATCCATTTCCTTTTCCTCTTTCCTCGTGCTGATACAGGCTTTATTTTTTGGGGGGAGAGGCACTGAATCCTGTGCCTCTTTTTATGTGTATTAAGATATTGTTGTGGTTTAACACTAGCTGACAGCTAAGCACCACACAGCCCCAGCAGGATGGGGGAGAGAATTGAAAGGGTAAAAGTGAGAAAACTCTTGGATTGAGATAAAGAAAGCTTAATAGTTAAAGCGAAAGCTGCACACGCAAGCAAAGGCATTCATTCACCAATTCCCATAGGCAGGCAGGTGTTCAGCCATCTTCTGGAAAGCAGGGCTCCATCACACGTAATGGTTACTCGGGAAGACAAACGCCATCACTCTGAACTTCCCCCCCTTCCTTTTTCTTCTTCCAGCTTTATATGCTGAGCATGACATCATATGGGAGGGAATATCTCTTTGGTCAGTTGGGGTCAGCTGTCCCAGCTGTGTCCCCTCCCAGCTTGTGCCTCCCCTGTCTTGTCGCTGGTGCGGTAGTGTGATAAGCAGAAAAGGCCTTGACTCTGTGTAAGCACTGCTCAGCAATAATGAAAACATCTCTATACTATTTACACCGTTTCCAGCACAAATCCAAAACATAGCCCCATACAAGCCACTATGAAGAAAATTAACTCTATCCCAACCAAAACAAGCTCTGGCTCAGTTTTCTATAGTCATCTTTCTATGTTCACTGTTTCATGAAGTTACATGAAGTCACTGGTTCCACTGAAGTTGCATTCTCTCTCAATGGGAACAAAAAAGCTGAAATTGCTTTTATTCTCATTTTTTATAAGCAAGGCCTTCTGGAATGCATCATTGGGACAGGACTATGACTTCTTTGTCTTTCTTGGTGTTAAAGTGCTGCTGCTTTTCCCACAGATGATCCCAATGTGCCAGCAGATAAAAAGCCTTTTCTTGGTGAGATCTGTGAGACAGATGAGACAGACACCTATCTGACTTGAGGCAGCCCATTGCAAATGCCAGCAAGGGAGCAACAAGCCTGTAGAAAACACACATACACAAAAAGGAAAAGGTGAGAGAGACAGAGAGAAAGCACATTAAGTGACATTTGGAGAGATACTGGCTGGTGACTGTTGGTGACTGTTACTGCGAGGATTATTTTTTTGTTTTTGTTAAATGGTGTAAACGTTGCAAGAAATATTCTTTTAATATCTAAAATATTTTTTCATAGATGGCAGGTCTGATATTCATATTAACAGTGTGAGTATGAATTGACACTCCAGAGAAGCAGCTTCTTGTTTGTCTTCTGTCGGTGATTTTTTGTAGATACAGTTTATGAACAAAGTTGGACTGATTGTATTAAAACTTTAGAAAGCTCACAGCAATTTGAGGGATGCTTTGACCCCTATTCTCGCTATAAAACTATGAAACACCTTTACTTTTTTCATTCAGTTTCTTATAAAGTGCCTGCTCTGCTCTCACCTTCCTGCCCTTGCCACCATTAAGAACTTCACAGAGGGTGTTCCCAGGAGGAACAGTGATTTTTCCTTCTTTCTCCAAGAGGAACTGCTCGTTCTGAGATAAACTGTTTGGAGTTTTCCATTGGTCTTGCAATAAAGACCTGTCCTCCTTTAAACCTGACCCTACACGTCTCCATTCTGGCGGGTAAGAAAGATTCTGCTCCTTTGCTGGATTTACTGAGAATATATGTAATATTGACTTCCACACAATGTTTTGACCCAACTCCTATGAATCTCTCAGCTACCTGCAACCTTTTCTGGCACTAATTGTCTAAAGAGCAAAGTGTGGAAGAAAGACTAGTTCATTCTTTCTGCTAATTTGAGCTGAGTAGGACTGCTCACACCTGATTTTTGCTTTAAATATTAGGCTCAACAGTATGTGGGGAAGGTAAAGAGCAAAGGGCTGAAGAGAAGGGGGGAGTAATAAGAGAAAGAAAGGAAGGAGAAGACACAGGAAAAGGGGGCATTTTAAGGGTCACATTTTCAGAAGGGAGGACGGTGATTTCTGAGCAAAAATGTATTCTCAAAGTGAAACACATTTGGCAGCCTCACACTTAGGGCCATCTTCACACTATCTGCCCTCAAGAGGTTTGAACATATTAGACTGTTTTTCTCCACTGTGGTCAATGGAGGTAAGTAGTCACAACACCTCAGATTAGGCAACCCTCAAAAGAATTTGCATGGATATGTCTTTTGATCAGCTAATTATATACCTCAGTGTTTGATTGTGATCGTAATCACACTTTTCCTATACCATACAGTGCTACGGTAACCAATGACACTTTTACCACGAAAGTGGTATTCTTAAAAAAATTACTCTAGTATTCACAATCATTACATTTCTCTCTGCTGGTAATCTTAGCAGATACTCAAGAGACTGTGGTGGGAGTTTCGGTAAAGTACTATTAGACCATTTCTTCCTCCAGACATCTTTTTCTTACATCACCACACCTCATGAAGCTAGTGCTTTACTGGGTTGGTATGTACACCCCAATATATCAAGGATGTTGCTTTTCTGAAGGTGTATGTCCTTCAACAATAGCATATTTTGCTCTTTCATTCCAACTTTGGAATCATACAGCCTGGGGCGGATGAATTGTTATGTGCATTTTTACCCCAGAATAGACTGTTTATCTAGCACATATATAAAAAAATATATAAAAATACATATATATTACAGCTCCTTCTTGAACTGCATGACTCAGTATTTCTATTCCGGTAACAGCAATGTTCCTTGGAGGCTACTTGTGCTAGGTGTTGCCTTGCTATAGTTTACTATCTTAAATGGATGAACAAAGATATGAGCAAAAGAAATGGTACTACCTGTATTTTACCTATAGGTGACTGAGAGACAGAGAAGTTGATGACCAGGTGTTTAGAAGTAGTTGGGCCCATTAATAAATGGAGTTTAAGTGATTGCCTAAAGCCATATAGAAAGTCTGTGACAAAACTAGAAATGAGACACAGTTTAATCTAAGCTTGGTAATAGATCATTATCCTAGCCTAGGTTTTTAAAAAACACACTTTGTTTATCCATCGATTTTCACTCCTGTTGATGTCTTTTGGATTTACTGGTCCTGCTTAAGGGAAAGGGGAGAGAGACCTAGCCAAGGCTGTCAGGCAGGGAGCTTCCTATCAATCAGACCTATCTAGAGAAGAGGAGGCTGAGGGGAGACTTTACTGCTCTCTACAACTGCTTGAAAGGAGGTTGTAATGAGGTGAGTGTTGGTCTATTCTCCCAAGTAATTAGCGACAGAATGAGAGGAAATAGCCTCAAGTTGCACCAGGGGAGGTTTAGATTGGATATTAGGAAAAATTTCTTTACGGAGGGAGTGGTCAAGCATTGGAACAGGCTGCCCAGGGAGGTGGTGGAGTCACCATCACTGGAGGTTGTTCAAAAAAAGGTAGACGTGGCACTTTGGGACATGGTTTAGTCAGCATGGTGGTGTTGGGTTGATGGTTGGACTTGATGATCTTAAAGGTCTTTTCCAACCTTAATGATTCTGTGATTCATGAGGAAATACAGAGTCCAGATACAAGCTACACCCATGTCCCCTTCATCCCTTTACTCAGAGTACTGCTATCATCTATAGCATTTTGCTTTATTGACTCCATAGGTATTACAGTTATCAATATAGGCTGCACTACTACGCTAACCACAATTTACACTTGGCAGTGTTCCCAACCCATTTTCTGTAGGTTGGCCTGGTTATGGGGTTAGCGTGTTTGCATTCAATATTTTTGCTCTTTTTGCGGAGAGAATGTTTTCATTCTCCCCAGAAATACCTTTGCAGGGTAAAAAGCCTCAAATGTAGCTCCAGTTCATCTTGTGCTCTGTTAGCTGCTCTCCTGAGGTCCCAGACCACTGTTGGTGCCACGTCTGCTTTTGGCAGAAGTGTGCTCTGTCACCTGGCCCCAGGAGAATGGCCGTGCTTGAGGAGGAAGGGAGGAAGAAAAGGGAAGGCAGGGCATGCTGGTGCATGCCTGGCTTTCAGTCCAGCGTGGGGAGATGTCAGCCAGGGTAGGCACTGGGCCTGGGAGCTGAGAAACGCTCGCATGTTTAGGCATAACGGGTTTAGACATAACCGGTACAAGCTGATGAGAATTTCTATTCATCTTGATTTCTTCTCTGCAAAATGACAGCTCAAGTATGTTGCGATCATTCCTTTTTTACCATTTTAAAAGTTCTCGGTATGGTCATCAAGTTTTACAATATTTTAAATACTGAAGACCTGTAATACAAAGATACTGTCTGATGTAAGCAAACTTATGTTTATCAGCAAGTCTGATATGTGTGTGTAATGTATTCTGATGATTTATACAGAATTGCCTTAGACTATTTTCTGTGCTATTGTGGAACACTTTGTGGAATAAGCATATGACAGAATTTTTTTTGTGAGGATTTTATGGAAAACATCAAACAGACTAAACGTTACAATTTTGTGGTAAATTCCTGAATGTGGCTCTTAATAACAGTTCTGTCATCTGTAAAGAAAGCACTTTCCATTTACTAGTAAATATACATTTAATAAACAAAAAAAATTTACAAACAGGATTTAGAATATGCTAAATGACTTTAAACAAAAGCTATTATTAAGTCAAACATTGTGCCTTCTATTCCAGTTTGTTGCTGTTGCCACATTCTGTTTCATTTTAACACACATATTTTAGTATGCTAGTATTCACACAAACACATTATCCTCTAATCATCTTTCAGAGGTAATTATTCAGTACCTATTTTGATTATAATATACAGTGTGAATCACTTAATGGTTTTAAAGCTGAATATAGAATCACAGAATCACAGAATCACT
>NW_010556738.1:0-30230 GCF_000687285.1 Phaethon lepturus
AACGGGGATATCTCTTCCGGCGGCTGACTTGCCGATGGGCCGGAGATGGGTTTTTCTGTTGGTCTGGACTGAAATGAACCTTTTCACAGGCCTGGTGTAAACCCTGTCAGCTTTTGAGTACCAAGGAAGTGATCTGGGCTCGTGATTATTTTCTTCCTTGACTTTTCCAAGTTTTACCTTCTCTTTTGCTTCCACTAGATGTAACCAATATTATATATTTTGAGACACCTCCGGGACCTGTTTTTTCCACATATCTGCTGGAGACTTGTAGCTGTTTGAATTTTGAAGCTTTCCTCATGTGCTGAATGCAGTGACTGTGGCAGAGAAAAAGCTGCTCAGACTCACTGCCTGTTGTGTGCATATAAAACTCCCTGCTCCCGATCTGACTATCAAATAGGTATTTGTATGTATTTGCACAAGCCCTGTTTTTCTTCCTGCATGCTGATAACCCTTTCCCCTAAATTCTCAGAAGGGTAACTATTTTCCCCGTTGAACCCCAGAAATATTGGTTAAAAAACAAGTTGTGAGAAGGTAGCAGTTCACTGCATCTCAGCTATCCATTCCTAACTGCTCTCCTTTTCCCTTCTGCCATCTTGACACATAGATTTTTTTCTTGCCACCCTTTCTGGCTCCTCCGAGCAGGAAAGCTCCTCTTTCCATAGCACTCTCAAAATGGTGCCTGCCGGCTCCTGCCTTTTGATGCAAAAAAAGAAAGATAAACACTGTCTCCCTACCCCCCAAAAAACTATTTATTTTTTTTTTTTACATTGTACTGTGTAGAGTGCAAAATAAGAATAGTGTTAAGTACTTTATCCTAATTAACAGGGTACAGTAATGCTTTCATTCTAATCAATGGGTTTTGAAGTTCCAGCTTTCATGGTATGTGATGAAGTACATTTTGAAGTGCTGTATCATAGAGCTCTATAGCATATTTTATAGGCATATTCTTCCCCAAGTACAAAGGACAGAACTTCTGTAGCAGAAACACATTTTTGAGGCTTTTTCCCAGGATAAAACTTAGCACTGCAGCTGTAAATGAGCTCTGCATAAGAAATGCATAGACTTAGGAGCGGTAATGCAGGCGGCTGCGGATGTTGTTAACCCCTGGCGTGCTGGACAGTTGTTTCAAAACACTGTTGCTGCACCTGTATACTTTGTGCCTGTCCTCAAGAGGTGTGACGTGAACTTTATGGTACAGCAAATCCAAGGTAGGAAACAGCAGGAAAAGATGTTGTGGAAAAGCGAAGCTTAAAGGCTGCAAGCTTTTCCCTCTGTCTTTTTGTGAACTAATCGTTTCAAACCGTTGCACCCTCGTGGTCCTCGCTGTTTCTTTCTTGCCTTCAACTTGGCTGGTTTTCTTCAGAAACGAGGCTTGTACAAGGAAGCCTTCTGTGTACCTGTATGTCTGTCCTTCCTCCTTCCCTTTCAATCCCTTTTGAACTGACAGGAGCGTTTCAGCCACATTTGCCAAAGAACATCGGGCTTCAAACGGGCAGTGCTCCAAGACACTTGGGGAAAATGCAGGGCCGGCTGGAAGAGAGAACCTCGCGGAAGGGCAGGCGATGGCTCAGCCCGCAGCCTCTCCCCGGCAGCCCAGGGCCAGGGCTGGCTGGGGGCTCCTCAGGCACCTCTCCGAAGGCGGAGGGCGGAGGGTGCGCCTCGCGTACCACGTGTACATAGAGGAGAGGGCTCACTGCGGTCAGGAATATTGGGGACACAGAGGGGAAGTCAGAATGTGGTAGCTGAGGGAGCTAGGGAAGATGGAGGGATATTGCTGTGGTGGGGGGGGTGCGTGTGGGAGGGGTAGTTGGAGGAGGAGGTATGGGTTTATTGCAGATGTGGGTGCTGCGAGGCGAAGGGATGTAGGGCACAGATCTGTGGGGATCTTGATTTCTACCCACGGGTATGGAACAACGTGTTGGTTGCAACATGTGTAATTTTGCACAGTTTCTCGAAGCGGTAGTTAAATAGTTATATCTTCTTACTTGTATTTTGCAAAAGTAAAGATTTGCTTTATTCATCTGAGAGATGGTTTTTATGAGGCTTATAATGCTAGCTACATAAAAGAAAAGTATATTTCTCATACTTAAGATTTTTTCACGGTTCAATAGACTAAGTTTAAAATAAAATGGAATAACAGTGGGAACATAACCACACCATGCACACAATAAAAGCAGTGTTTCCCCACTTTAAAAAAGGCCTTTGTTCAATACCCCTGCACGTTCATGAAATAGTCTGTGAACTCCTTTAGAAATAGTCTCCTAAATGTTGATGAAATATACAATAAAATGCTACACACACAAAAAAGGGGGAAAGCATATAGCCCCTAAACTCTGAATTTTAAACCATCACTGTTTATCCTCCATATAGAACAAAAGTCTTCTCTGATTAAGTGTCCAGGACAAGCGGATTTTGGGGAGGGAGTTTCTCTTCATTTCTCTGCTCTGTTAGCTGTACAAACTGTAGCATGCAGCTACGCGAGAAGAGCAGGAACTGCCCAGCCGCGGCGCCATCCCCCCTCAGCTTCCCAAAACTTCTCTCATCCTCCAGTAGCTTAGGCGATGGTTAAGTTGTTCTTTCTTGTAATTTTTATTATTTAGGAAAAGGCAGGAGAGAGTTAACAGGGTCAGCAAGGATACAAGTTCTATCATCGCTATTAATGTGATCAAGGTGGTGGGACAAGGCTGTTTCACTGAGGAAAATAGGTAGGGCTCACCCGCAAGCAGTGCATCTTGTGTTTTTGCCAGTCATGCTACAGTGATATTGGTAAAGTTGCTGTAATACTGTACAAGGCCAAAGTGTTACAGAAGCTGGTCTGACTCTGAGCTCTGACTTAGGGACGAGGCCAGCGAACGGCAAGAGGTTGAATCCATCCCTCCCCCAAACCTGATACATACTGGTAAAGACCAGCAATGCAACGCTGGGCAATTTTTATTCAAAGCAGTTTGAAAAGGTACCAGACTGTCAAAAGGGACAGATCTGGGAATGGGGGTGTGTGAATTTAGTCCCAGAATTGCAGTTGCAGAGAGGAAAGCTTCACAGCACACTAAAAGAAAAAAAAAATAAATTCACAATGCTTCTCGCCTACACGGAAAAAAAAATAGAAGAGAGTGGGTAGGGAGGAGGAAGCAAACTCACTGCGACAGATATAGCGCAGTACTGAATATGCAACCACTAAAGGGGTCATGCTTTTGTGCAAACCAAACAGGTCACATCATAGGCAGGTCTGGGAGAAGCTATTTCTGCTGATACTCAAAGCCAACTGTCCATTTCAGAGCATCGTTCCCTTGCTCTTCCTTATAACCATTTGCACAGTGACTCTTCTCCCAGTACTGTGTACTTGTAATTGTTGTTTGATACCATCACCTACTCAGTAGAAATAATTAGAATACAGAGATAAAAAAAGCAAGACTCTTAAACCTGACAATTTAAATTAGGTTAAGAAAAAGTGTTCAAGATAAGCTAAAAGCAAATTAGTTGAAAGGCAAGCTCTGCCCAAGAGATTGCCGCTACCCACTAGAGAAAGAAAAGCCAACTCGCTTCCCCAAATGAGGAATCGGCTCTTATGCAGTGGCCAATAACACAAAATTCCTTTTTTCTATTTACCTCTCTGGAAGATCCTCACCACATCCCACCAGGCACAGATGTAATCAGAGAAGTTTTAATCTTTTCTCCTAAGCCAGTCCCCTCAGCAATCACTAGTGTTGCATTTCTTTGAATTCCCTTCCAACTGCTGTGTAACATTATGGTAAAAGGTTGTCCAGCCCCATACACTGTCTTCTAAGGGCCAGCTCCCTTCTGCATCAGGGCATTCAGTAGGAAACATTAAGTGTCTTGTGGGATCAACCAAGACTTTCCATTTCACCATTCCAAACAGAACAGGATTATTGTTCCTTTCTGAATAAAGGTATGATGGTTCTTCATCTGCAGACTGAAAAAATAAAAAGGAAAATAAAATTCAAAAATTACTCTTTTGCTGTGATACTGCATTGTAGATTTGCATCTAATTTTCTGCCAATATTATCCACTCAGTCTCTTTCAACGTTGCTGTTTTCTTCTCACTTAATTTGTATGTTTGATTAATGTTTGCCCAGATGTCTGAACTGGGGAAAAAAAAAACACTTTCAGTCTCATTTTAAGTGCTAGGAATCTCTTTGATGATCCATAACTAATTTTACTGTATTTGTCACAAAAAAAATGTGTGGCAATAGTCCCCTAATCATGCTGCATTCCGTCATTATAAACTCCAGAGTTTGCCTTTCTTCCCCCCCCGCCTTTTTTTATTTTTATTTTTCATTAGTAATTAACCTTCACAGTTTATCATATTCTCTTCCACTGGTTTAATGAACACGTTTGACACATGAGTTATACAGTTGGTCCAACCACATTTTATGCCTCTCTTTCTAGTTTCATCCCTTTGTAGCATATCGGATTAAGATGCAGTTTCAGGAATATAACAAGTCTTCATTTTGGCTATTTGATCTCAATCACTTAGTATATTAACTCTCCTTATTTCTAATTTACCTGAAAGATGTTTCCATTCAAAAGATAGAGAGTCTTTAAATATTAAGAATAGGAACTATTAAAATGAAAGACTGTAAATAATTCTTACTTAAAGAAGGTGTACTCTGTTATCGCTAACTCAGCATCCATAATTTGCAATAACTTTAAAGCGCACTTTTGTTTCAGCTCTCTCTTCTGGAAAGGCAGAAATCACCTCTGAAGTCCTTCTTATTTGTGATAAGCTTCAGCTATTACAAAAGCAGAGATGACTGATGCTATTGAATCTGACAACGGCAGGAATTCATGGAACTATCTAAAAAGAAACAACCCCTTTGTGGTGATACAGAAAACGGTGCTATTTAGAATCACAGAGTAGCTGCAGCTGGAAGGCATCTCTGGAAATTGTCTAGTCTAACCCCTCTGCTCAAAGCAGTGTCACCTACAGCGGGTTGCTCAGGGCCATGCCCAGTCAGGGTTTGAATATCTCCAACGACGGAGACTTAACAGCTCTCTCGGCAACTTGTGCCAGTGTTTAATTCACTCTCACAATAAAAAAAGGTTTTGTCTTTTCCCTTTTGTTTAAAAATAATTTTTTATATTTCAATTTGTGCCCATTTACTACTTTGAAAGTCACATCTCATTACACTGACAAAACAGGTTTCTTGCCTGGGCATTTTCTGCAGGAAACAGAAATGCAGGAGTTGTCAAAGTGCAATAATACCAACCTAGATATTTGTGCTACTAGACATATCGAGGTCCTTCTGAAACAAAAGTACTATCTTGTTCACTGTAATGCATATGACAAATACACTGGCTATATACAGAAGTAAAGGAATTATTTGCTAGTGAATGGCGTAATAGAAGCCACGGAAAAATTTTCATCATAATGGTATCAGTAGGTATTAAGCCAAAAATTATAGTCTTGTTCTTGTCCCTTCTTCTGAAAGTATAGGAGAATTAGCTTGCTTGGTTTTTACTATTAGATTCTATTTCAGCATATGTGAGAGGTGTGCATGTGCGTGTGTGTGGTAGCATGCAAATTAGGTCTCTGAAGAAAACATTAAGTGCAAACTTAGATGAATTTTGTGTTTGAATCTCGAAACTGGATGTTGAAGAACCCATCAGGAGCCTATGGTATAGAGTTTGAGCAGGAGCATCATGGTGACTATCAAATATATTACCTGGGTGACAAACAAAAATTAAAGCAAAACTAAAACCTGATGAACTTCAGTGCTGTCAGAGACATTGCTTCTGGTCCCTTCGTCAGAAAGTCCTTGGTGTCCAACTGGTCGCGTACATAACTTGTATTCAAACTAGTTTATGTAAGGGGCGGGGCGGGGGTTCTCCTTTCTTTAAGGGAGATGAAATACAGAATATTGACCATCTGTCTGATGAAGTGAGTCGAACCTGAATTTTTGTCAAGGGTCATTCTGTTGAACTTCCACAGGTGAATTACGTTAGGCAAATCATTTGCAATAAATGCCCAGCGATCCTACCTGGTCAGTATCAGGTAGAGGTGTTTTTTTGTTTAAGGTCCACATGAGCTACCAACTCACTGGACTCCCTGGGACTGGATGCTAATGATATTTGCTTTCATTGTCTACAAATCTTTCCTCACTATATTTTGTAAAGCTATGTCTAGCCTGGGGAGCACTGTAGTCTTTCTAGCCCTTGGGTCTGACCAGTCATAGCCCCGTATTTGGGTAATCCAACAGCTCCATCCTCTACACAGTGATACTTTGTAGGAAGGGAGCCAAAGAGTACTGGCTGTGTTCCCCATCTGGTTGGCAGGGCAGGAGCTGGACTTTGAAATATGCTCTCATGTATACCTGTTACTCAGCCCAGACATGGCAAATAGCTGGAAATGAGTAACTGGTGTAATGGGTGATTTAATTTTGGCAAATAAAGTTGGTGCTCTGAGAGGGACCAAGGTATCACCTTCAGTTTGGAGGTTTGTCAGGTGCAGGATGAAATTTCTCTTCCAAACGCGAAAGGCAAACCCACAAAGATGCAAGTGGATAGCTAAAATACGTTATCTTATCTTTTGCCAGAAAAAGACTTGAATTTTACGTCTCTCAAATCACAGATAAGTTATTGACTTGGCTATTTGTAGCTGTGTTTATCCTTATTTCTGCCTTTGTTAATACCCTTTTACCCTCCTGATATAAAGTGGGATTCTTCATGAGACCCCAGAAACTGTGGTCGGGGATGCAAAAAATCTTTCCTGCACAGTTGTGCTCTGAAACCTTTTGACAAAAAAAACTTGAAAGGACATGCTAGAAAGGGAAAGCATTACCACTTTTTTTTTGTTTGCTTTTCTTATTTATTTTTATTTTAACAGTGTATTTGAAAGTGTGTGGAAAGTGGTAACATAGACATTGTCACCATGTTGAAACTCATCAGGCTGGAAGGGTGCTCTGCCATGTGATATGGGAGAAGAGAATGGCATGATGGAGAGAAGAGGAGAGAACAAGGTGCCATTTCTTGGATTAGGGTTTTTGTAAGCTTCCAGAAGAGAGGCAATTCAGATGTTTAGCTGGCAGAAGTTGGTGGTGAGGGAAGAGCCCTGGCCCAGTTCCCTGTTGGGCGCAGGGAGCAGTTTCCTTCCATCTGTTAGGAGCTTCTGATTAGGTGAGGTAGGTTAAATCTTTTTTCCCTCTGCTCCCTCTTCCCAACGGTTGTGAAATCACTTATTTGTGTTGCTGGGAGCAAAGAGAAGAGAAATAAAACCACAAAGCCAGCACAGAGCCTTTTATGCTCTTTGCAGGCTGCAGAGGCTGGAAGGAGATGATGAAAGTGATTGAAGATTGATGGAAGCGATAAGATGGGTGAAAGGGTACTGCAGGGAGCAAGAAATGATGCATTTACTTAATGGAGTATCTTAAGTTTCTCTGTCAGGCTGCCTTGTTTGCAATCTGTTTAATATTTGCTCTTGCCTTATAAAAAATAACTGTGGCTTATTGTACATTTTCTAAAATTGTTTTCAGAAAGGAAAAAATCGTATTTGCAAATGTGTGAATTGCTACAGGAAAAGAGGAGTTACTACACACTTCCCATGTGCCAATATGACTTGTCTTGAGGCCATGCTGAAGTAAAAGGAACTGCATCATGTTATAGTGATGTTTTCCACCTATAGGCACTTTTTAGCTGACTGCCATAGTGATTAAACTGAGATTGTACAGGATTGGAGATACAGGCCAGTACAAGCTCTTCAGGCAGTAACTCACTGACATCAAGCTTTGGCAGGTTTTAGAGCAATGAAACAGACACACGATAACAAAAATTAAAAAAAAAAATAAAAAGAGGTTAAAAAAAAATAAAAAGAGGCTCTGGGGAAAGCCTCCCAGCAAACCCCAAATACATATACAGACCAAATCTGAAGGAAAAGAAAAAATTAAAAAGAATATTAATTCTGAAGGAGGGGGAAAATTTTTCTTCTTTCCCCTTCTAGCCTTTTCTCTCTCTTCACTCTGCACCTTCTGTGACTAATCTCCATGGATTCCTTTCTTCTCCTGCTGTGTTATTGATCCATCTCCTGGGAGGGCATTACATTGCATAACACACCAATACAACAGGCTGCTCTATTTGTGTAGCAGGGCCCTGTTAATTGGTCAACAGCTGGCCGGCCTGGCACAAACTAGTGAAAAAAGACAGCCACCAGCATCCTACAGCCCAGGGCAGCATCCTTTCACTGGGTGTTGCCTCACCACCTCCCTCTGCTTTCCCAGCCCGGCAGTTTGCATTGCTGGGTCTGCCTGCTTTACCCCGGTGTTATCAAAGGGGCAGAAATGACAACAGACTCTTTTCTGTATGAGGGAGAATGGATTTTGTGACGTGGATTCTACATCAGCCAGTAAACCAGCAGCTTTCCTTTTGGGGGTTGGCCAGATTAGGCTGAGCTTATACAAGGCCCAGTTAAAGGTGGTTGCTTTTGCTAAATTCAGATTTGTAAGGTTATTACAGAAAGTCACAAGTTTGCTTAAACAGAAATCAAAAGGTGCGTTTTTTCTTGTCTTAGTAAGTGGGAAGAGGCACTTCTGCAAAGCCAAACACTGTTTTTATAAAATCATGGAATCACAGAATGGTTTGCTTTTAAGGGAACTTAAAAGTCATCTAGTTCCAACCCTCCGGCTATGGGTAGGGACACACTTGCCACTGGACAAGGCTGCTCAAAGTCCCGTCCAACCTGGCCTTGAACACTTCCAGGGATGGAGCATCCACAACTTCTCTGGGCAACCTGTTCCAGTGTTTCACGACCCTCACAGTAAAGAATTTCTTCCTAATATCTAGTCTGAATTTATTTTTTTTCAGTTTAAAACTGTTACCCATCATCCTATCACTACACTTCCTGATAAAACGTCAACCCCCATCTTTCCTGTAGGCCCCCTTTAGGTACCAGAAAGCCACTATGATGCCTTGTAAGTGTTTCGTAGTTAAACACTCCTTTTTCCCCCAGGACTGGAAAAGCAAGATGGCCAAGAAAGCTCCCATGAAGCATTTTTCAAACATGCTCATTTATAGCCCAAACTAGCTAATTTACATCTCAATTTACATATAACCCACAGTACTTTATTCCATTGATTAGACATCAGTACATTTACATTTCCATCACTTCCACATTAGCAGCAGCAGTAGGTCACAGTGACCTTACAAATATCTTGTCAAAGCCTTTTGTGTCAAAACAGCCCAACCTCAGAAATGCACTATCAAAACATCCCCATCATCCAATGTCAAAACAGCTTCATCACAGAATCTAAGCACATTCAGATCCAACAAATTAACATATCAAGGCTTTATTGCTTTAATATCTAAGTAAAAACCAAAAACCTAATGCCTTCCCTGTGAAAAGAAAATTGTTCTTACTCCCATTTCCCATTGCTAATTAACAAAGTTCCTATCTACTGGGGTGTCTCAGGAGTGGATTTTTTTTTCTAACAGTGCTGCTACAGTGACCAACATTTTCATTTAGTCAAACTTGCAAAAGTGGCTAGAAGGTGATTCTGGGGACATAACCTCAGTGATGGTCAAGTCAGTAAAATTCCTGGCTAGATAGAAGACTATTCAGCAAAGTGAAGAGCACAACTTTTTATAAGTTTGTCAAATTGTAAAATTTTGTAAACAAATCCAATACACAGTTCTGGACCATCCCCCATGGCATTTTAATTATCTTAGTGTTCAATTTTCAGGCCAAACCTATCTTAGTGCTTGGCTTCACTGCAAGTGACTACATGAATGGGGAAAGGAGAAGCACAAACTATTTTTTTTTTTTTTAATTTAAAGGAAGTGTGATAAGTAATCCCCAAAGATGAAATCTAACTATGTATAAATCATGGTCTCAGTGGTTCCCTTGCCCTCCTGCCCATCTGCATACAAGGCAGAAAATATACCTAACTCATGCATAATTGCACAGTTTCACACCACTGCAGCTGAATCCACGTGAATCCCATAATTTGAATTGTAATGACTCTCCACCTCTGCTTTACGAGCGGAGTGTTTATAAGGGGGAGTTTCAGGGACAGATCCTATCAGAGCACAACGTACTTGCATGTAAATATACATGACATCCAAATATAAAGGCAATCGCAATGTTCAGTGTATTCTTGAATAAGGACATGCATAAACCATCATCTGAAAATGCATGAATACAGTAAACTTGTCTGAAATGTCAGCAATGCAAATATTCATGTTTAGGCAACAGTCACAATTTCAGGCAATGACTTGCTTAATAGGTAAAACTTTCAAATATAGGATACATAAATATAAATCAGCCCGTTACATTTTTTCCTTTTTTTTTTTTCTAGAATATTAGCTAACAACCGAAGCAATTAAATTTACAAGCAAGAAGAAGGTCATAGGCAATCTGCTTTTAACTGACCTTGTAGTAAAGACATTGTGTCACACCCATTTGTACGAGGGCAGGATCTGTTGCATTTTGCTCTGTTTCCCACATGAGTCATTTCTGTGGCATCACAGGGTGATACTATGAATTCAGATTGATTAGATCAAGGCGGAACAAATCAGAAGCAGCAGTTGCAAATTTGTATAAACAGACCTGACTAGTGTATTACTGTTATCCCCAGGAAAAGCAAGTGGGGACATGACCACATACCTTGATCTTCTATAAGTGCTTTCTATTTAATTTTTCAGATTTGGTTCACTCTGAAAGTCATTCTATTAAAATTCATTATTTTTTTCTTAAAAGATGTACAGCAGCTCCCATGTAAGCTCTCTCCTTAAGGATGGTGTCTCAGCATAGGAGATATTCCTTCTCTTTTTAAAGAAGACAACTGTTGCAGAATTCATTAACTTCTTAAGTGTGACTGATGTGAAGAGATAGAAAAACAATTCACTCTGCTGTAAATGTGGCCTTTAGTTTATACTTAACTATGCTTTAATGGGTCATTACATTTATTCATACTTCTCTTTCATTTTCTAAAAAGTAAAATACTGACTTCCAAATTGTAGTCTGAGAACTAATCTCAAGATTTCAATGACCAGCTTCATAGCAAGAAAACTCTTAATGTTAGTGCTTCTTATTTTCATCTGCTTCTTCAAGTTCTTCACTGAAAACAAGACGTACAAAACCAATTTAGTCAAGGGGGGGAAGTACTTTAGATGTCTCTGGTAGAAACTTCTGCTGCCTAAGAGCTGGAGTGGAAATAGGAGCTGTTTTCATAGGTTGATGTGACCTAGAGGAATTAGACAAAGTGGCACACACATGTGAAACAAAAATGTACGGAGGAAGAAGAGCACCATGAGGTGCTACAATTACAGAAGGGAATAGAAAAGAAGTGAAGTGGTAGGGTGAAGTGTCAGAAGACAGATATGTATGAAGGAATAAAAAGACCTCATGAAATGAAATGTGGGGCCAGTTTGTTTCTATGTCACTTTGATTCTACTCAATTTCTCCTATCCAAAGCAACAAGGATGGCTGAGGGACCTGAGCAGGCTTGATATGAAGGGCAAGAGGAGGGGCTGCTGCTTCCGTAGGGCTGCATCTGTAGAGGGACTTCCAATGAAGGCAGCTGAAATGGTTGCTGATGGCAAAATGGTAAAAAGCTGATGATACTGTGAGACTTCCCAGAACAGTACGGAGAGAAAGGCTGCCTCAACTGGATAAAAGCTCCATTATAAGTAGATCCAGGGGAGCAGGATATTAGGGATGGTAGAGCAAGAAACCTACTTAAAATTTACTCGATCTCCTACATTCTCTGAAAACTTACAGTAGGAGTGCCAGTACCCCCCTCCAGCTGCAGCCCTTGGGCCCAGGTTTTTAGCACTGTGGGAGTCACTGTGTGGTAGCGCTGAGATTGCTGCAGAAACAGCAGCCTCACAGTGATGTGCCAGAACGGAGAATCGGCCCTTGACATAAGAAACCTCATTGGCAGCAAGGAGCCTGGCAAACTGAAGAGACATGGCCAGCGTTCTTGTAATTTGTGGTACAAATGACTTCTACCAAGCAGCTGAGGGGCTCTATACGCCGGGCACCTGTGTGTCGCCCAGCGTGCGTATCGATGTCGGTGCCAAACACCTTAAGATTCACTTCCCAATGAGAGGGCAGCTGCTTTCATGGGGCCCGATAATCACCATCGCTGAGAAAGTGAGAAATGACTCTCAGAATAAATGAGCTTTCAAGATCCAGCTTAGATATGTCGTTGCAAATTAAAATTGCTCCTTGATTTGATCATTAAGCTGATGACATAACGGGGAAACGTAATGTCATCTTTCTGACCAATTCCTCTGGGTTGCCAAGAAAGTAAAGCAGCACCCAAAAACATCTCAGTAATATAAACCTGTCCCAAAGACTTCCCTGCCTTGGAAAATAATTCCCATGGAATACAAAGATAGGTGCTATTTCAGATGACTACCCTTATGGTAGTAAAATACAGTCCTCTTGTTTAAAGGTGTAGGCACCACACTTTACACCACACTATTATACAATGAGCTGTTTGCTATTGCCGCTAGTGAAACTCAGTTTGAAACAGCCGTAACATTGCATTATTCCCACGCCGCAGTCCCGAGCAGAGGGAACCATGCCTGTGCATGCCACTCTTGAGAGCTAGCCGCACCGCCACCCCTTTATGAAGCCAGATTGTCCCAAAAATACAAGCAATGGCAGCGGGGTGCAGGGATAAACAGTTTGGACTGAAGTAACAAGGAGAAAAAACAAACACAGAGCACGTTTCAGTAACATTCATCCATCATCTTAGCTTTTGCAGGCAATTTCTCTTGTAGTTCAACATTTTAGCTCAACCTGCTTAAGTCTTCAGAGGCTGCACTGACAAGCAAGAAGTCTAATTACCATGTTTAGTTTGCTCTTTTTAGCATGCTCTGCAGGCCTTGTCATCATTTCACTGTAAAAAGAAATTTTTTTGGTTTTTTTTTTTCATTTTAGCAAACCCTTCACTACTATTCTTGTTAAAGTAATACTGCACCAGAAATTCCTTTGATTGTTTGGTTATGTTAAAATTGCCGTTAATGCTATTCTCCTTTGAAACTTCTTCCTATGGGTTTACTTTTATACATCTGGTGGAGAACTTTATTTACTTTTTTGTTTGCTTACTATCACAGATAAGAAAAACATACATAAATCAAATGCTTTGTCCCTCAGGCTTCACTTGTCTTTCTTTATGCTGTATCAAAAATTTCAATAAACCTGTTAAGTAATAATCCTATAAAGACATGAAAGTGGAATGTGGCACACTGACAAATCACTGGGGATTGGATATACAAATAATCTTTTTGAAGACAGGAATTCTCATTATAGTTAATATCTCCCTTCTTTATTTCTTTTTCTAACTTGAAGTTTAAATAGTTTTTCTTTACAGAATCATATACTTTCAAAACAAAATCTCTTGCACCACAGTAAAGATGGATAAAATTTGTAAGGAATATACAAGCACCTGTTGTATCTAATATGTCTTTGTTTTTAATCTGATTTCAGTAATAATTTCTTCTTATTGTTACAAAAGAGAGATCTCAACAAACACTGACACTTGCACTGGCAGAAGACAGGATCATCACAAGATAGATGTCTTACTACAAGAAATGGAGAAAAAATCACCTAATTGTATATTATTGCAGGTTGCATGTCTGTGGGATACAAAATAACAGTATGCAAAATATTGTTCATGGAGAAAAGTATGATAAAGAGTACTGTGAAGGGAAGAAAGAAAAAAAAATCATAACTTTTAAAGATATGAAGTGAAAGAAACAGGAAATAAGAAGCACTGAAATAATTTTGCATTTTCTGTGAAATCAAAAGACCAAAAGCTTAATCACATTGTCAGACATTAACCAGTCTAGTGCAACGGGGGAAAAGCTGAGATGAGAATGGAAATTTTAACAACGGTACAATGTCTTATAATTTTACGGATCCTTTCAATTCATCCAACTCTCACCTCACTTTGTTCTTTATAGTGTCTCCAATTTTGTGGATGTTTTCTGTGTGTATGCATGGCTTTTTCTCATTCCGATCACTTTTGTCTGAAATGCAACATGGCTTTTCTACTCTTCTTGCCTCCTCCATCTGCTACGTGTTTCCTGGCTGTACAGTCCCAAACAAATTCCCAAACAACTTTGACGCAGCGCAGTGTCAATGACAGCATAGGACCCAAGAATCACAGAGCAGATATGGCAATAGTGACACTACTGTTGTCATTTGGGATAACAGTTATAAACCTTGCAGAGTTGCTACGGATATAATGGACAGTTTTCTGTGATCTTAAAAAGATACACAGTTCCTCTTTGTCTCTATGGTCAGAGATTAAGAACTGATGCAAAACCTTATACTGAAAATTATGAGAACAATGGCTTCTTGTCATTTCAGCCCTGACTTTGATCAAAACATTTATATTTACCTCATTGTAAAAGCTTATTACAAGCCACCACATCTATTGTTTCATTGCCATGCTATATGCTTTGAGGAAAGAACTGGGATATCCAAGCAAAAAAAGAAGTTTTGCATGAAAATATGTTGCAATAAATACATAAGCAAGTCAAGTGCTTCTAATGGAAGCCAAAGCACTGAGTGATCATCATCCATGGCCAAAAAGTTCTTAGAAAGTTTCACTCAGCTATCTGCAGTAAGTTTTCCCTGCTTCATTGTAGACTTCTTTTAATTTTTCTTCTCAAGAGCAGGTGGATGATGTCTTGTTTGTTTGTTTGATTTTAAACTAGTAGGTATGTCTGCAGATAAGAGTACTCCCAAGTCCTCTCTGTACCATTTGGCACTGTTGTGGATTTGCTCGTTTGCATGTTTGTGCTTGAAGCACTTGATTGTTCATCCTGTTGTCACCAACAACACAATTTGAATAAGAAGTGCCAAATTCTCAGAAAGACTCATGTGCATATGTATATATTTTTAAATGGATGAAATCTTATTTGAAAACATTCAGCTTCAAAGATCCACTTAACATTCAATGTTTGCATCCATATGAGCACAGTTTTAAGCAAAATAGTTCATTCCTTATTTTGATGTAGGATCAGTCCTGCTGTTTCATCTAAGCCTTATCCCTTGTCATGTACTAAAGCTGACAGGATGACAAAAAACACTTTAGTGCTAACAAACTTTGTCTGTTACCTCTTTTGACTTCCCAGAAAATATCTGGCAAGTGTCACTGGTATCTATTTAAAAATGAAAGGAAATATACAATATAGGATACAGGAATATAGGAAAGAAATATAGGATATAGGATATTAGAAAATTACAAACCATTAGAAAACAAACAAACAAGCAAACAAACAAACAAGAAAAACCCCCAAAAGTAGTATTTACAGCACTGCTAAAGAACATGGATTCAGTTGAGGTGACCTTGTGTTGTTTGCAAACATGCATACCCTGTGAGCTATGAGATGTGGCCTCAAAGGAGAGCAGAAATCATGCTTCTGTGAACCTTTTAACTCTCTGCCTTTGAGAAAGGGAAAAATAAATGTTAGAGAGACCAACAAATAAAAGCAAGAGAGAGAATTCTCCCCAGACCTTGCCCTCTTATCCCTTCCCCATCTCCCAGCTCGGACTCAGCAGAAGGAGGATTTGCGCACAGCGTGCTCCTGCCACCCTGGCTGCTGTGGATACAGCCCTGGCTTTGGCTGCAGTGATTCCACCAGCTCAGCCAGAGAGCAGCCCCCAGCAGCACCAGGGGCCCTCTGAAAAGTCTTCCCCTTGGAAAGGAGGCACAAAAGTCAGGAGGCACAGCAGTACTCTCAGCCGTAGAGAGCAGCGCAACGTGCCTCCTCGCTGTGGCTGAGTACCTGATCCTTGTTCTCAGGAGACTGGAGCTCAGAGGAGAGTTTTGGAAAGTTTGAAGGTGTTTTAAACTGTCCACGTAGACCAAAATAGTGAAATGGAAAAGAGGCAATGTTCATGACATCAATCGTATGTTACATCTGCTAGATAGCTGGAAGCTCAATGAAATGCAGTGCATAGAATCAGAGAAACATAGAATCATAGTATCTTTGGGTTGGAAGGGACCTTCAGAGATCATCTAGTCCAACATCCCTGCCATGAGGAGGATCTGGGCAGGCTGGATCTATGGGCTGAGGTCAATTTTATAACGTTCAACAAGGCCAAGTGCTGGGTCGTGCACTTGGGTCACAACAACCCCATGCAATGCTACAGACTTGGGGAGGAGTGGCTGGAGAGCTGCCCAGCGGGAAAGGACCTGGGGGTGCTGGCTGCCAGCCAGTCAAATATGAGCCAGCAGTGTGCCCAGGTGGCCAAGAAGGCCAACAGCATCCTGGCCTGTATCAGGAATAGTGTGGCCAGCAGGAGTAGGGAAGTGATCGTGCCCCTGTACTCGGCACTGGTGAGGTGACAACTTGAATACCGTGTTCAGTTTTGGGTCCCCCACTACAAGAAGGATGCTGAGGTGCTGGAGCGTGTCCAGAGAAAGGCAACAAAGCTGGTGAGGGGTCTGGAGCACAAGTCTTGTGAGGAGCAGCTGAGGGAACTGGGGTTGTTTAGTCTGGAGAAGAGGAGGCTGAGGGGAGACCTCATCCCTCTCTACAACTACCTGAAAGGGGGTTGTGGTGAGGTGGGTGTTGGTCTTTTCTCCCAAGTAACTAGTGATAGGACGAGAGGAAATGGCCTCAAGTTGTGCCAGGGGAGGTTTAGCCTAGATATTAGGAAAATTTTATTTCCTGAGAGGGTGGTCAAGCATTGGAACAGGCTGCCCAGGGAGGTGGTGGAGTCACCATCTCTGGAGTTGTTCAAAAAATGTGTAGACGTGGCACTTCAGGACATTATTTCATGGGCGTGGTGGTTGGCATTGGTTATCTTAAAGGTCTTTTTCAACCTTAATGTGATTCTGTGATTCTGTGACATCTTCAACTAGAGCAGGTTGCTCAGAGCCCTGTCTAGCTTGGCCTTGAATGTTTCCAGGGATAGGACATCTACCACCTCTCTGGGCAACCTGTGCCAGTGTTTCATCACCCTCGTTGTGAAAAATTTCTCCCTTATATCTAGTCAAAATTTACCCTATTTTAGTTTAAAATCATTACCCCTTATCCTGTTGCAACAGGCCCTGTTAAAATATTTGTCCCCATCTTTTTTCTATCGAAAGCTTTGATGACAAACCTCCCTTACATGCACCAATGGGGAAAAATAAGCTTCAAAATGTGGCTGATAAAGTGCAAGGAGAAATTTCCTTACCAGCACAAAGTATGGTGATGGTGACATATATGAAAGGAATTAATCCCTACTTCACTGCATCACTGGAGACCAGTGGGTGACTTTGGGAGCATTTGCTTTACTCTCTTCTATTTTTTTTTAGCTATGCAGGCAGAGAGTACAAAGGCAGGTGGTTTTAACAGAAGGAAAACTTAACATCATTTGTAATGTTACCTGTGATCTTAGGCATTGCTTTCAAATAGGAAGGTTGATGTCAGGAGCTAATGCATCCGAAATGCTGCCCTTAAAGGGAAATGTAGGGTTATTCCAACTGCTGGCTCTTTGTGTCTGGCAGATGGAGCAATTTCTCAGGCCCCATTTTTCTACACTCTACACTATTTGAAAATAGAATATAAATATGGGCTTCTCTGAAGTTAACAGAAGTTTTGCTGTTGACTTCAATGGGGTCAAGGTTTCATAACATGTTTTTTTCTTCTGTTTACTAAAGTGTTATTATTGCTTTCAACATGGTACCTTAAGTTTGATGCCTGCACCTCATAAGATTCAATGAGCCTGTGCACTGTGCAGAGTATAATGTCTCATTGCTAGACACACTGTCTGCTCTCTCACACCAATGATCAGAGGAGTAAGTCCTCTAAGGAGTAAAAAAGTTGTTTTGCCCAGAAGAGAAATGTGTTCAACATGGCAGGATCTTATGGGAGAGGGAATGTGTTTTATTGAGCACACTGCCATAGCTGAAAAGTGATCAGATTTTGAAGTGCACAAGCTCTTCTTCTCCTCTGATGAAAACAGACACTTCTCATATTTTTAGATCAACATCACAACTATGTACAAAATCATAGCATGTAGGGCTACATTCATTAAGTAAATGGTCATATTAAAAAGTAACAAAATTAAATCACTGTAGATCTGTTGGAAGAATAAAGGGTGCAAAATAAGCTTAAGATTTTGCAATAGCTTTGCAGTCAGAGAAATCTTAGACTTAAATTTGTGAGCTGAAATTTGGTGACCATCTTAGGCAATAAGTAAGGGAGATTAACCATTAAGTTATTGGTCACTGGGAGGAACAGTCTGCAGATCAAAGATCTCAAGTTGTTGGAAAAGAACTTTCTTTCACAAACTCATGAGAATGAGACAGAGTTGAGTTGCTACTGGCTCTAGTTAGCTCCAATACCCCCAAAAAATTGCCCAGAGTCCTAAGGACTGAGAGGCACTTGGCAGCAGAAATCAATATAATGCAGTGGTTCTTTGATTGCTAGACAAAAGTTCAATTATTAAACTTTAATGCAGAATCTCAGAGTAAATGTTTTAGAAATCTTGACCATGTTAAGAAAGGTTAACTAGAAATACCGTATAAAATTTAAAAAGCACAAGGATGTAGAAGTAGGCTGGAATGTATCTAAGTTAATTTTATCAAAACTGCACTTACAGTCAACTCATTTACTTCCAAAGACTTTGGGGGGGGGACAATGTTTTAAGAGCCACAATTTAATTATTAAACCACAATAAGATTTAAGTGTTCACTTTGCTTCTCTCTACTAGTACTCATATTGCATGTAGAACATGAATTCATTTGGCATCAATATCAATTCCTGGGAAGGCTCAGATTCCCAATTGCATTCAAATTTGTTTAGTGAACATTTTATTACGTTACCTGTGCTAAACGTTAATATTGTATTCATACATCTGTGTCTACCAAAGGATGTCCTATCTTTTGTTCCTTGTACTTCACTAGGGCCTCAATTATATTAATGTAGATTCTTAACTTTAATAAATCAAAGAGAATTGTTTACAGCCACTAAGCCCAGAACAAAGTAATTTAACTTGGCAGTTTCATCACCCATACCGCACATTTCAGCTCTGATTACTTCACATCAGTTTCTCCTGGAACTCCCCCATAAGGAGAATGAAAATTTCAAGGAAGCAATAAAGTAATAATCTTATCAATAGTAAAAATTAAAATTTCCATCTCTGACACTGTGCATGTCCTAGAAGCATTATAATGCCCAATAGTGTAGTTCAATTATATTGTAAAGTAATTATACCTAAAACTTTTCCTCTTTTTTACTATCCTAACATGCTACTGCTATCTATTCTTTTAATGACAAGGCATATATAATGACAGAAATTATGGCAGTTGTAGCTGATAATGATGTCAGTACCAAATTAAACATGACTCCCTGCAAACTCAGGCTGAAGTCTACAACTGGATCTGTGCAAATGTTTCTGCTGGAAGTTGACAGGAACTTCTTATAATATACATATTCAAGGACAAAGTTTAGCTCTGGTATCAGTAGCTGTGTTGTTTTCACTATCTAGAGCCTAATGACAACTCCTGCCTTTAGTTTCAACCTACCTTAAAGCTGCACAACACTTCTCATTTTAGGATGCTGTTTTCATACTCATTTACTGTAAAGCTCACAGGCTTTTGGCACTTAATGTGAAATTTTCCAAGCTGCTTGTGTCTCCTTTGGACTAATTTTTGAGATGTGTTGGCGTCTTTGAGATGAGGGGCAGAGGATTTTCAGACAAATAATTTTAACTGTTTCTGGGAACAGGATAAGGTTTTCTTAGTGTTGGGTTGAGAAGCTGTAACTTTCACTTGCTCTGCAGAAAACATTTGCTGAAGTGGCAGTAAAAGCAGATGGAATAGAGTGGGACAAGAGAGACCATCAACTTCTTGTCATGGACTTTTCCATGTTGTTCCCATAAAAAAAGACTCATAATCAGACAAGTTTTAGTATCTGAAAAGTCACAGCTTTATATGCTAAATGAGCAGTTTTTAAGGGCGACAAGGAATAGAGGTGGGCAAGGAAAAGAAGACAGCAATAGAGACAGAAAACACAAAAAGCCTTCAGAGGAGACAGCAGTTTTTGGGCAACAGTGGAGGACAATGGAGGAGGCTAAGAGCGTGGTACTCAAACACAACAAAGAACCGCATAAGCATATTGAGGGTCACCTAATAATTTCCGTTAAAATCTGATAATGAGATAATGAGAATGAGGAAACCAGAGAGGCAAGTCATGGCAGGATCTACTGGATGAACTATCTAATGGAGGGAAGCATGGGTGAGATCATGGTTTATGGCCGAAACATTTTGTCCTTGACTGATAAACTAAGTGATGCAGAAGCTTTCAGCACGACAAATATAATGGCCCTAAAACATCACAAATTGTCTTGGAAAAAAGCAAGCTGGCTTGTCTGAGTGGGAGCGAGATCTCCTCTGGTGTGCTTGAGTGCCTGATGACTGTCCTCATCACTTGATGAGGATGACCCATTCCATCATCACTTGATGAATCCGCATGCCTACCAACTCATCTCCTTGAAACATGAGCACGTCTTTACTCGAGACACAGAGGGACTGAGAGCTCCTGAGAAGGAGCTGAAGGCCAGCTCAAATGACTCTCTTTCTGGGCTGTGAACCTCTGTCCAGTGAGCTCTCATTAGGAGCCCACACATCTTACCTGGGTTGAACACTGAGAAAGGAGGTCTGACACCTTATATCAAAAACATTGGAAAGAGACTCTGAAAAGTTTTTCACAGCTTCTACAAACAATAGAAGCTCTTGGTCCTATGTTAACAAAAATTGTGATGCAGGGACCAGCCATGGCAGCTTGGATAACATGCTGTATAGCAGTGGAGAACTAATTATTGCCTGGGAGAATGAAGCAGCTCCTACCAACACCTGATCAGCTTCTCTCCAAGCTGTTTGTAACACTGGAAACCAAGCCTTTGAAATAGAGAGGCAGCAATGCAATGCTTTTTGTACTTCATTTCCCTCAGTATCCCAGAGGACATCCTAGGATGTTCTCACATGCACAGACAACCGTGTCTACCTAAGAAAGCCTGCTGAAGACACAGATGTAGCCACATGAGATCAAATAGCAAAGATGCTTAAAGTCAGGCCTAAGGTTCTCTTGTAACTCCCATTCTTGAAATCAAAACTGATAGTCTGTTAGCAAGAGTACCTGGTGTGCATTCATTACTGTAGCAGCTTGAATTACACAATAACATTTTGTTATTTTCCATCAGTTGCTGATGTGAGGGTTTTTTGCTTACATAAACTGCTCAGATCATACTAAAACTGGGTATCTGACTAAATCATATAAAATGTTCTCTCTGTTCTCTCTTGAACTAGAGGTTTGCCATTGCTAATTTTTGTCATGTCTTTTCTCTGTTAATTTCCCCAAAAGCCAGTTCCTTATAAATTCTTTGAAAGTGTAGTTCTTTGAGGTTATTGGAATGGGAGTCACCATTAGCAATATTAGTTACATACATTACAGTAATGTTTTCCAATATTATAGCTGTTGCATAGACTCAAGTAGACTAAAATGGCTCCAAAAGAACCTAATTTACTATCAAAAGCAGTTTAAAGTATGTTTTAAAAGAATTATCTGTGATTTTATTTGTAGAAGATAGCATTAAAACTGTACAATAAAAAAAAGACACAACATTAAAATAACATCATTTAATGTGATTTATATGTGAAACATACATCGTTGCAATTCTTTAAATTAATACACAAGAGGTCTGAGTCCCCATAGACTAGAATGGTCTACAATGAACTAAGGCAGTTTTTAAGATCATAGCACTAAATTTTCACCTGACTTTGTGTCCCAAACATGTCTGAGTATCATAACTTTGATAACTCATTTCCATGGTTTGACTGTCATTTTTTGATAAAATGTTAGTGCTGTATTGTCATTACTGCTCTGTGGCAAGCAATCACACATTGAAAGAGAGTGAAATGGCATTATCAGGAGCCACTATCTCAGAATCTGTTCCAATTTTTATACAAAGCCATTTTGATACCCTGCTCTGACTGATGTGGTAATGTTTTACAATACAATTTCATCTACAGATGTTGCCAAAGGACAATATTCCACTACATTGACTAATGCATTTTTCTGGAAATAAGCTTCTGATTTTAGTGGGACTTGATGCTGCATAAGATGCCATTCAGCATGAATAAAGGTGTCAAAATATGTCCCGGAGTTATTATCCGTATAACCTAAACCTCAGCAAAGCAATGAGATACCCAGATTAATGGCTAACGCCTGGGATGATATTCCTATCTTAACCCATGTTGTCTGACTGAAGGTTAATAACAACATGTGCATAGTATGTCATCAGACTCTGAAATACAGTCACAATAGTATGAAATTTCAGTATAAATATCTGCCTTCATTGTCTTTTATTCCCCTTGTGGTTTTAAGTCAGTTCCTTAAAATATTGTTTAATATGATTTTAGAGATTTAATAACAATCTATTGACCAAGAAAGGACAAATGTCAGCCGCCTTCCCATTTTGTTCTTTGTGGCATAAGTTTGTTTGAGAATGCTTTTTCTTTTTAGTCTTACATTAAGAAACATCTTCTCAATCATCTTTGAAGCCATCAAACAGCTTTTCTCCGTTAATTGGAGGTCTTTCATAATACTTAACAACAACATGTTCTAGAGAGTATTTTGGGATGCCTTGAATATAAAAAGCTTTACATAAGCTGGATTCTATTTTTATACTGTCTTGTATAATTTTCCACACCAGCTGAATTGGTAATAACAGCAATGTCTAACTCCCATATGCAGAACATGAAAAAAAGTTTTAATAATAAGTGATAATTATATTATTATATAACTTTGAATGCTATATGGACATAAAATGAAAATGTATTTTACTGATTCCATAAAGTACTCCAGAACTATGAACTTCCACTCACAGCATATTTCTGAATATTTTAAAAGAAAAGAAAATGAAATTAGTTACCATTCCTTTGATACTTCAAACTCTTTCACCATTGTCTCTACAGCAACTTTTCCATGCTTGCACCATTATTTAATACAACACAAGCAAGTCCGGTAGAAATTATTAGGTTCAAAATTCTCTTCTGAGTGAACAGAGACAACAAGACTTCCAATTAAGAGTGAGATTCATAGCAACTCAAACAACGCAAAAGAAATACACATTTGAAATGTTGTCTTTGACTCAGGGGTATAATCTATATAGGACTGGGAGATATATCCAGCAAATGTATTCCTGCATTTAGAGGCGAAGTGAGATTTTGAGGAGGATGACTGGGTTTTAGGATCATAGGATAAGAAGAAGGCATATCATCACTACCCTAGAGTTATGCCAAGATAAATTTACCTGAGATCAGAGGTACAATTCTTGACCTTACTTAGCCAGAAGTATTTGAAGTTCATAGCTTTGACCTTCCTGCATGATGTCCTAAGCAGATGGCTATCCACTAGACTGAGGCAGAGAAACACTTCATTGCTACCATACTGCAAAAGAAATCCAGGGTTCAGCGGGCCAAAGAGATAATAGAGGGAAATGAAGAAAATTGTGATTCTAATCATTAATGAGGATGCTCTTCTAGTAGAAAGTAATATAGGTTTGAACTTTCTGGTATTTAAGAAGGCAAGTCTTCCATTTCCCAGATGGGAGCCCATGTTATTAACTTGTTCAAAAATTAGAGAATGACATAATCTCCTCTGACTGCAGTTTTGATGGAAGTGCCCATCACTGCTATGATTGCAAAAGCAATACAGTGAATTTGCCCAGCAGAACAGACTTCTCAAAGCATAGAAAATGGCCTTAAGGTGTGAAATTGTTGCCATTAGCTCAGGCATGATGGCTATGCCACTGGGTATGTACATTAGCAGAGCTTGAAGAGCTTAGAAGGTAAAAATTTAGGTGCCAAGAGGATTTCACAGACTGAAATGGACATTTGGGGATTTATGATTCAGTTTGTAGCTTGCAAGTGATTGCATTTCACTTGAAGGCGTCCAGCAGGGTATATGTCACAAAACAAATGTATTTTAAAAAAATTATGAAGAGAAGAAATAAAATTAATTCAACTTTGAAGAAATGCACTTGTTAACATCTTTTCTTTGCCGTAATTCTATCACAGGAGTTTAGCTCATGGAAATGCACTGGGATGTTTCCTTTCCACTGGCTTCAACAGTGGGACGGTTGCACTCAAGAACCAAAAGGACTTTCTTCTTTAAATATGTCAAAATATGCACAGCAGTGAAACAAAGTATATTTTAATAAGCATTTGGTTTATACATATGTGCATGTGTGTGCTTTACTATACATATATGTATGTGTGTATGTGTACTGACATGGTTAAAACTGAAATACAGTAAGAAAATTGATATATCTAATAAACAGATGTGTTGGCAGTAGAATTGCAAACTTCACAGGAAAATATGTGTCCTCCATAATTATAAAATATAAGCAACTCCATAAAAAAAAGTTTAATTCCCGGTAAACTATCTTTGAAACGAGATGTGAGTGTAATTCGCTGAATGTTTTTGATGCTGACAACAAACAATTAAAATCACTCTTCAATTGAACATCACAGTAGAAAAGAAAAAAATGCTCTTATATTGCAGATTTCAGCTGCATCTAGTATGATCTATAAACCCTCAGGTATATTGATAACTCAATACCCCTAATTTGGTGGGAAAGTAACTCAAGGCAGTCCTCATTGACTTTTGCTGTAACACATTAGTCACAGCTGGCACAGAAGGGAATATTTTGGGTCTCTGGGATCAAACCTGATGACTAGTGCAACTAGCTGGGATCACTGATTTGTTAGGGCATATTTCAAGGGTTTGGTTCCTTTTTGTTTTGGGTTTTTGTTGTTTGTTGTCTTTTTTTTTAATTGACTGATTGACAAGATAGACTATTTCATACACTTGAGATACAGAATGAGCTTTTAACATGCAGAACATGATCAAGAAGCTTTGAGGTCCTGCTTTGAAAGTAATTATTTAGCTTTTTCTTGAATGGCACTCTGTGAGGGATTATGGAAGAAAATCATTAGAAGGTTGCACATCAAGCAGAATACTTTCTGCCCCTTCTTTTTTATTTAGACATACCCTGCCAAACAAATCAAAGCTAACACTTGGGAGTTGCATGTTACTGTGATGGATCTCTGGAGAGGAAGGGAGAAAAATTAAGTTAAAAAAAAAGGGGATGAGAAACACAAGGAACCAAAAAAAAGGTTCCGCAAGTGTTGGCTCTGCTGTCAGTCAGATGAAAAAGGGACAATTTGATCTATAGCAAGCTCATAGCCAAGGATGCAGAAATAGAAGTTCTCCCTGACAGAAACAAAAACCACACATTAATTTTAATTCAACAAATTGTTTGGGGTTTATTGTTCTTTTATAGATGACAACTTTCTCCCTGTTCTGGTGATATGCCAATGCACCAGCATAGCCTCTTAATCACATGTAATGCACACATTCCATGACATCAAATTATGTCCTGAAATTGGTAACGTAAGAAATGAGAAGCAAATAAGGATGTTTTCCATTCATTTCAGAGCTATCAAAGGATATAATCTCTTAATGCCTCAGAAGATTTGACTATTGAACTTTGACTACAACCACCACTAATTAGAGGTCTGCAATGCATGATATGCCTTCAGAGAAAAAAATTTTCCACAAACCAGCTTATTAAAACTGTGATGTTAGCTCACTGCAAACAGTTGCCAGCATGGGCAATTTGGGAGTGCATGTGGCTTTATCCCAGCCAGCAACTAAGCACCACACAGCTGCTCGCTCACTCTCCCCGCAGCAGGATGGGGGAGAGAAGCAGAAGAGTAAAAGTGAGAAAACTCATGGGTTGAGATAAAGACAGTTTAATAGGTAAAGCAAAAGCCGCGCACGCAAGCAAAGCAAAACAAGGAATTAATTCACCACTTCCCATGGGCAGGCAGGTGTTCAGCCATCTCCAGGACAGCAGGGCTCCACCACGCATAATGGTTAGTTGGGAAGACAGACGCCATCACTCCAAACATCCCCCCTTTCTTCTTCCCTCAGATTTATATTCTGAGTATGTTGTCATATGGTGTAGAACATCCCTTTGGTCAGTTGGAGTCAGCTGTCCCAGCTGTGTCCCCTCCCAGGTTCTTGTGCCCTCCAGCCTACTTTCTGGTGGAGTGGGATGAGAAGCAGAAAAGGCCTTGACTCTGTGCAAGCACTGCTCAGCGGTAACGAAAACATCCCTGTGTTACCAGCACTCTTTTCAGCACAAATCCACCACATAGCCCTGTACTATCTGTTAGGAAGAAAATTAAGTCTATCCCAGCACAGATGGGAAAGCTGCTGTAAATACAGTCAAAATAAGGAGATGCATCAAAGCAAGCACATTGATTTATGAGAGGGTGAGTTTATGGCAGAGTTTCTGAAAATTCCATAGCTGGAAATGATAAAAGTAGGTAAGACATCGTGCTTCAAGAGTCATCTGTGATACTTACATGACATTTTCCCCTTGTGTAAAGCTTTTTTATAGTGACAAACATTACTTCAATCTGTGCTCTTAGAATTAGCTGACAATTGCATAAAATTGTTTTTACCTGTGACCATACACAGACTACCTTGTACAAACTTCACCACAAAATGTTTTATGCTTGAGTGAAGGGGCTGAGGGGGACAAATACACATACAAGTCATTACAATAGAGTGTAGACCAAAAGCAATGTTTTCTTCAAGATACCTAAATAGAATCATAGAATCATAGAATCTTTGGATTGGAAGGCACCTTCAAAAGTCATCTAGTCCAACCCCCCTGCAGTGAGCAGGGACATCTGCAACTAGATGAGGTTGCTCAGAGCCCCGTTCAGCCTGACCTTGAATGTTTCCAGGGATGGGGCATCTACCACCTCTCTGGGCAACCCATGCCAGGGTTTCACCGCCCTCATTGTGAAACATTTCTCCCTTATATCTAGTCTAAGTCTATCCTCTTTTATTTTAAAAACATTACTGTTTGTCCTATTGCAACAGGCCCTGCTAAAAAGTCTGTCCCCATCTTTCTTAGAAGCCCCTTTACGTACTGCAAGGCTGCAATAAGGTCTCCCCGGAGCCTTTCTTCATAAGAGAGGTTCCAGCCCTCTGATCAGTTTTGTGGCCCTCCTCTGGACCCGCTCCAACAGGGCCATGTCTTTCCTGTGCTGAGGGCTCCAGAGCTGGACACAGGACTCCAGGTGGGGTCTCACCAGAGCAGAGCAGAGGGGCAGAATCCTCTCCCTCAACCTGCTGGCCACGCTGCTTTTGGTGCAGACCAGGAGACGGCTGGCCTTCTGGGCTGCGAGTGCACGTTGCTGGCTCATGTCCAGCTTTTCATCCCCCAGTACCCCCAAGTCCTTCTCGGCAGGGCTGCGGTCGTTCCCTTCATCCCCCAGCCTGTACTGATACCGGGGATTGCCCTGATCCAGGTGTAGGACCCTGCACTTGGCCTTGTTTGACTTCATGAAGTTCACACAAACCCACCTCTTGAGCTTGTCTAAGTCCCTCTGGATGGCATACCTCAGGCATGTCAACCACACCACTCAGCTTGATGTCACCTGCAAAAATTTAAAATAACATTTATGAGATCAAAAAATTGTCATTAAATTGCCCTCCACAACCAATGCAAAACTAAAAGTGTTGCTAAATAAAAGATATCTCAAACTTTCAGTTGCCCTAGTAGAGTTGTGATGTTATAGCATGCTCAGATTGATGGTGGAAGCATCTCAATTTCATTTTTAAGAGGCTGCCGTATAGAAATCTGTATTTAAGTGAGAGAAGTCATTAAAAAGTGTAGCAGAGAGAAGTGTTGAATTAATCTATGAACTTTTATTCATGACTGTCTGGCCTTAGAAGATTATTTGACATTGAGTATGGATGTCAAATACTTGCAGACTGAACTCTATTGCGTATAACTATCACTTGCAGCTTGCAGCTATGATGGGCTTACACTTGAATACTTTACTAACTATACATATAGCTTAACCATACCTTTATATGCTGTAGCGTAGACACTGCATGCAGAAATAACACTATGCCATCTTTATGAAAGTGCAAGTAAATTTTAATTAAGAGCAGGTTTTTTTCCTGCATTTGAACATGTATCTTGTCAAAACATACGCTTTGAAGTTGAAAGTGGTGTCGTCTATATGTTTACTGATAGAATACTTAAAATACTAGTATTTTCTAGATGTGTAAAAGAAAGGAACCTAAGTGCACTTTTAGGTAAGATTATTACAGCTTGTCTAATGAAATCACAGATTTTTATTCAGTACAACAGTCCCTGGTAACTGCTTAGTGCAAGAAATGTCTTTTTTAAAACCTATGAACCAAACTTGAGTGTTGGATTCAGCTCTTCTGACTGAAGCAAGATTAAAACTGATTGCACTGGTGTGGCCTGCTGCACTTTTAGCATTTGTTCATTACATCTATATTTCCCTGCAAACAATATATGCTCAAAACAATGTGTCTGCAAATAAAAAATTACCTGTAATTTTTTTTCTTAATCTGGAAATTTCACTCCTTTAAGGGAGACCAGGGACCTGTAGGATCCCTGTACATGAATCTGCAGGATTCTGTCCCTGCAAAACCTAGAAAGTAGAGAAGGATAAGCCCACCACTGCTTATGAGACCTTCTGCATGGCTGCTTTCCTGTTCCTCTTGCTCCCTCAAGAAGTCTCCCACAAGCTGTAGTCTCTGACCCGTAGTGGGAACTCCTGCTGTTGTACATCCTCCGAGAGATGCATAAAGTGAATTATCTCTTGCAACTCTTCTCACTGGTGTTATTGTCACCTCAGAGATTTGACCAAACTATATTTTCTGGGACACAGAAAGTTCACTTCTCCTTTTAAACTGAAATTGAAATAAAATTTTTAAAATTTCCCTTAACAAATATCAACTTTCAACACTTTCCCTCCCACCCTTTTTTTTACCTTAAGAAGTGAAGATTTCAAGAAGAATTGATGAACTTAGATGAATGTGCATTTTTGTCAGAAGAAAAAAGAATTATAAAATTTTCTTAGATCTAGTCTGTGTTCCTTGCCTCAGAAACATTGTATAGCATGTTTATACATCCATATATATAGGATCCACTTCCCTCTGACTTTATAATGATTTACAAAACTGAAATAAGGCTGGTAGGAGGCTTCTAGTAACTTGACTTGAATTTTCAAAGGATTTTTTTTTAAATGGCTGGTGCTTTATTTACATTTTTAAAAAGTAGATGGGGAAATAAAATCTAAGGATTTCTCCTGCATCTAAAATCATGAAGCCTTTAGGTATATGTGGACTTAACATTGTATTTGTTTCTATTACTAACTATATGTTATATCTGGGAATAATGTTTATTTACACACATGTAGTCTGTAGTCCTATCTCTTAGAATACACTTTTGAGTGAATGATAAGGTTTTTTTAATCCAGTTTGCATGAAATAAAAAAGAACATAAACTAACAATAAATAGATATTCAATTCACATAAAGACTTCCTCCAAAAAAGACGACAGTTGGGATCATTTTATTTGCTGAACATCCCTGTATGGCTTCACCAACAAAAGAAAATATATTATTCTAAAGATATCTGCATTGATTTTAATTATATCAGCTTACCATAAAGCACTTAATTTTCAGTAGATACTGACATTCCAATACTCCACAACCTATTGATTCTAAATCATTTTTTGAGCAGTTATGAAGAGAAAAGAAAATGCAACAGAGGCATGCAATACAGTCCACTCTATGGAACCAGGTAAATCACAGTTTGCAAAATCATTTTCCCCTCTAATAGAGTCAAAAATGGTTATTATGCTTTAAGCTTGCTGCACTTTATCTAATTTATTCTTCCATTCCCTAACTGCCTAAGCAGTTTTTTCAAACATTGCACAGTTCATCATATGTTGCATCTATTTTCTGTATGAGAGAAATTGTCTTGATTCCACAAGAAAATAGTAACACTTTGTGCTATTTTGATAACAATACTGCAACAATCTGAGATATCCACTAGTGCTTCCATCTCTCCCTTTGTGCCCAGTAAACTGAGATTTCATCAGCACCATCCTAATCCAGTAAACTAGGACTGAAGTACTGGTCAAACAGTATTTTACATACTAACAATGCTATTCATATGCTAATAACTCTTCTGTATAGAAGATCTCTATCCTTCTTGCATCAACAATATTTTAGATCAGAAAGATGTGACAACTGATCTTCACAGAATCACAGAACCACAGAATCATTAAGGTTGGAAAGGACCTTCGAGATCATGAAGTCTGACTGTTAACCCAACACCACCATGCCCCCTAA
>NW_010556739.1:0-2013 GCF_000687285.1 Phaethon lepturus
ATGTGGGGGTGATCTGAGACGCTACGGGTATGTCCTCTGGCCTCCAGCTGTCCCCTCCGAAGGGCAAGGCTGTCCCTAGGTGCTGTGTCGTGTCTGCTAGGCTCTAGGTGCTAGCTTCATTACGGCCTCTGACATGGCATTAAGTTGCCCGTGTGTAGGAAATGGACCTGAGGCCCTAGTCACTACAGCCAGTTAAGTCTAAATGGGTCCTAACTAAAGATATCTACTTTAGGACAGCATGAATAGCTTTTGACTCTGCTAACTCTAAAACTGAGACCCTCTCTTCCTGGCATGGCTTGGGCTCAAAAGAATTGGCATGACTCGCAGGCAGTGGTTGATCGAATCACTCTTTTCGCAAAGGAAGAAAAACTGCGATTGGGGAAAATAAAGGCAACAGTCTGTGCCTATCATGTTGGGGGCAGCACTAATTGCTGCCCAGGAGGAAAAGCAAGCAGATAAAGAGACAATAGAGTCCTTGCAAGAACAGGTAAGAAACTTGCAAAGCCAGCTCACTGCTGGGCGTAGCACTACTCAGCAGCTTCACACAATTTTGGCAGATTCACTAGACCGAGAGAGAATCTTACAGACTGAACTGCAAGAAAATGGGCAGGTGTTTGGCAATAGGAGAGAAACAGGCTCAGATCTGGAGAGTGAACCAGGATTTTTGATTTTGGCGAAATTAGGAGAAAACCAGACATCTGACCTGAAAGCTCTATATCCAGTTAAAGAACTAGGGGAAAGTAGGAATGTCTTTTATCCTAGAGATGAGGAAGTGGTGATGAGACCCTTGATCAAAACTGAAATCGTTGGTACTGGTCGGGGGGTGTCCAGCAACATACCACACGTACCATCCCCTTTTCCCCTACGGACTCGGCCAAAATACAGGAAAAATACCCTCGGGGCCCACGAGAAACTGAAACCGAGTACGTGTGGAGAGTCTCCCTCACTGGAGGAGATCGCATTCTGTTGAGCGAAGAGGAGGCTAGAGGATATTGGGGACCTGGGGTTTTCTTAACTACTAATGATCACTGAGAACCCTGGTCCTTGACCCAGAAGGTAGCTTATTGGGTGGGAGGATTAGACCCAATGGAGAGACGGGACCCTTTTTCTGTCAAAACACCTACGGCAAGCCACATTTTGGAAAGCGTGCCGAAAGCTGCCTGCCTGCAGTTAATGAACGACCGGTTGTTGCTTCCACGACAGCCCTCCCCCATGCAGTGTGTGGCAGACCCGGAGAGGTTTCATCCCCTAATCAGGGGACTTCCCGATGCTTTAAAGCTGTATGCTGTTCACCTACAAGACCGGTTGTGAACTCCCCGACCGAGGCGAAGGGGAGACCCCCCCGGAATGACCTGGGGCGAAGTGGCGCAAGAGCTAATAAATTACGGAAGGCGCGTGGTATTCACTGGTCAGGGGGAAACAAAGCACAAGGCGGAGATAAGGAGAGTAGAAAAAAGTGGGAGGAAATTTAAACCACCACGACCCCCACATTCTGAGAAATTGGTACGGGTACCAGACAGCAAAAGACAGTTGTTATGGGCAGAGGGCATTTCAAAGGACATTCCCAGAGAAGTAATGGACAGGTTACCCACTCCCAACCTGGAAAGTTTGGTGAAAACCTGGGACAGAATAAAGGGAATGCCATCCCACTCAGTCCCCAAAGATCCTTCTTCCTTATCCCAAGAACCTGGAACAGTAACCCTGTCTGCGCCCCGTGAGACGGATTTGATTGTTTTAAAAACCTCGGAGTCGGGAAACTGCCCGTGCCGTCTTTTTTAAGTGAGCCGGAGGATGGCCGGTGGGCACACTTAAGGAGGCTCACAGAAAACAGCAAAGGAGACTTGTTGATGACTTTCCCTTTGGGACCCCTTAAAGCTCCAGTTACCTTCCTAGCAGACACTGGAGCCCGAATGTCAGCTCTCTGGACAGACGTCGCTGATAACACTGGCATAGTCACAGATAAGAAACCGACCTGGGTTACTGATGTTTTTGGCAACTCTAAACCACAACAAA
>NW_010556739.1:2184-2395 GCF_000687285.1 Phaethon lepturus
ACTCCTTCAGTCAGCACCCACACTCCCTTTGTCAAAGATAGTCAATGTCAAGCCCTACACCCTGCCATTAGGAGCAAGGGAGGGAATTACCCCTGTAACAGCGGAATTATGGGAACAAGGGATAATTGTCCTCACTCACTCACCTTATAACTCCCCTGTGTGGCCAGTCTTCAGCCAAATGGGAAGTGGCGATTGACAATTGATTATCGGC
>NW_010556740.1:0-7561 GCF_000687285.1 Phaethon lepturus
TGGCCTTAAGTTGCACCAGGGCAGGTTTAGACTGGGTATTACGAAAAACTTCTTCACCAAGAGAGTGGTGAAGCATTGGAACAGGTTGCCCAGGGAGGTGGTGGAGTCCCCATCACTGGAAGTGTTCAAAAAACATGTGGATGTGGCGTTTTGGGACATGCTTTAGGGGGCATGATGGTGTTGGGTTAACAATTCAACTTGAGAATCTTGAAGGTCCTTTCCAACCTTAGTGATTCTGTGATTCTGTAATAGACGGGCAGTTACTCTGGAGAGCAATTTGAAGCAGCAGCTTCCTTTTGCTGCTCCAAAGTGACCTTTTGATGTTCCCATCTCTCTTTTTCCATTTCAGTCATCCTCCACAGACAAATAAGTGTAGATTTTGCAGTGTTTGCTTTTGTTTTCTTTTTTTTTTTTAACAGCCTGTGACTAACCAGAACCACGAATCCTGTTCCTAAAGATAATGTCTTCTATTCTTTTGTCTCTAAGGATGAATCTTTCCACCCGTTGGCAATAAGGTTAATTTTTGTCCCATTCCCTGCCTCAGACTCTTCTTAGTTTATTTGGATCCTGCCTACCTGTTAATGTTAATCTTATCTCAGTGCTCATCTCGGTCTTTGTCTTCATCCAAATGGCCATCCCATTCTCCATTCAATGGTATTTCTCCTAAAAACAATGTCTTCATGCACTCAAGTCACATGATAACTCTTCTTACTCTTCAGTTTACCTTGATCTTTTTCTACCTACTTAATTTTCTATCTCTTCAACTAATATGCTACATAAACTACAGCTCCTTTACTGAATATTTCACTTATTACACTTCAGCATACTTCATCAAAATAATCCTGTCATAAACTACTTATAGATGTTGTCTCCAGTTCTATAAAGATTTATAGAAAGAGTGGGAAGAGCCACTGTGCAAAAAGATAAACTCCTAAGTAGCTCTTTTATAATTTGAAACCAAAGGTAAGAAAAAAGGCTTTGACCCTCCTGGGTCTGACAGTCTCTGCAGTGTTTAGTGTTCTAGTTGCTTCAGCTCAGCCTTCCTTTGCTTTCATAGTGAACACAGCTTGGAGCTCAGGAGTTTTCATAAAAGCCATCCCTTCAAAAGTGAGCACTCCTTTTAGCTTACGTTTTCTGCTTACTGAAAATCGATTACCCTGTATTCTTAACACAATATACATACTAGCAGCTATCAATGTTTCACATTTGTATTTACTACATTGTGTGGAAGGTTTTTTATGCAGACACAAGATATTGTTGCCATTTTAAGACAGCATGAAAGCTGTCCTGGAGAACCACATGCATTTCTCTACAACATAAATCCAAACTATTTTCAATCAGCTACTATGCATGAATAGTTATGGAGATCAGAAAAGCCTCATGTCAGTGATGAACTAAAAGCATGTTATCATGAGGGCATGCTTTTGATGTCATAGAAAGCTTTAGATCAGGAGATAATTCGTCCTGCAGAGGAAACAAGAGGGCAGCACAATTTCTAAGAGAGCAGACAAAGAGTACTATCTTTACTCCATTTGTTCTGTAAGTAATTGATGTGTGGCAGCGGAAATTTGTCAGTGTTGAATGGTGTTCCACACATAAGCTTGGCTTAAAAGAACAATGGGTATTTACACTGAGGAATCGAATGTAAAAAAATTCCCTACCCTTAATCCTAAACAGCCATTATTTTTCAGGATATTTTCCATTCTGTCTTTATAACTAATATTATTTTTATGTGAGGCTTCACAGATGAAAGTAGCAACTTCCACAACCACCTTCCAGCAGCTGGTGCACTACAAACCACCAGTAGATAAAAATATTTTGAATGATATAAGAATGAAACAGGAATGGACAGGGATGTAAATTGAATTCATAAGGTCTGGTTTGAAAATTTTATGTAACTTAAATGTCCTGGTATGGGTTGAATCAGCTGTATTCACCCATATCCTCTTATTTCAATATATGTCTGTATTGGGTTTATGTGACAAGTTGTTAGTGAGGAGGCTGCAGATGTGGCCTCTGTGAGAAGAGACCAGGGGCTGCGCCATGCCAGACACAACTGCTTCCAGCCAGCTCCAAAATGGATGTACCACTGACCAAAGCTGACCCCATCAGCCAAGCTGGTGGCTCCTCTGTGAAAGCATTTTTAAGAAATTATAAAAACCACTACACAGCAGCTGTGAGAATATGTGAGAGAAATAACCCTGCAGACACCAAGGTCAGTGAAGAAGGAGGGGGAGGAGGTGCTCCAGTCACTGGAGCAGAGATTCCCCTGTACCCCTGGTGAAGAAGACCATGGTGAGGCAGGATGACAACCTGTACACCATGGGGGACCTCACGCGGGAGCATGTCCTGGTATGGGTTGAATCAGCTGTATTCACCCATATCCTCTTATTTCAATATATGTCTGTATTGGGTTTATGTGACAAGTTGTTAGTGAGGAGGCTGCAGATGTGGCCTCTGTGAGAAGAGACCAGGGGCTGCGCCATGCCAGACACAACTGCTTCCAGCCAGCTCCAAAATGGATGTACCACTGACCAAAGCTGACCCCATCAGCCAAGCTGGTGGCTCCTCTGTGAAAGCATTTTTAAGAAATTATAAAAACCACTACACAGCAGCTGTGAGAATATGTGAGAGAAATAACCCTGCAGACACCAAGGTCAGTGAAGAAGGAGGGGGAGGAGGTGCTCCAGTCACTGGAGCAGAGATTCCCCTGTACCCCTGGTGAAGAAGACCATGGTGAGGCAGGTTGTCACCCTGTAGCCCATGGAGGACCTCATGCGGGAGCAGGTGGATGTGTCCTGAGGGAAGCTGCAGCCTGTGGAAAACCCACACCAAAGCAGGATCCTGGCAACGGATGCAGCCCATGGGGGACCCAGACTGGAGCACTCTGTTCCTGAAGGACTGTACTCATGGAAAGGATGCAGGCTGGAGCAGTTCTTGAAGGACTGCAGCCTTGTGGGAAGAACCCATGCTGGAGCAGTCCATGAAGGACTGTGTCCTGTGGGAGGGACCGCATGCTGGAGCAGGGGAACAGTGTGAGGAGGAAGGAGAGGCAAAGACGGAGTGTTATGGACTGATCGCAACCAACCCATCCCCACCCCTCTTGCGTTGCTTGGGGAGGGAACTAGGTAGAAGGGTTGGGAGTGAATTTGAGCCGGGGAGGAACGGAGGTGTGGTGAGAAGGTGTTTTTAGTATTTGTTTCTCACCAACATACTTTTTTTTTTTTAATTGGTAATAAAATAAATTAATCTTCCCCAAGTTGAGCCTGTTTTGCCCATGATGGTAATTGGTAAGCAATCTCCCTGTCTTTATCTCAACGCATGAGCTTTTTCATCTTAATTTCTCCCCTTGTTCTGTTGAGGAGGTGGAGTGAGAGAGCAGCTGGGTGGGGGTCTCACTGACAGCCAAGGGTAACCTGCCACAATGTCACATATCTCCCAGGCCAGGAACTGTTTAATGTCCTCATTTGGGGTAGAGAGATGGCATTTAGAGCTTAGAATTCCCAAAATGAGAGAATAAGGAAATCATGTTTTAACAAGAGGTATTGAGAAGGAAAAAAAAAAATAAATAAAAGAATCTTTGAGGACTCGGAAAGACTTACAAAAAACAACAAGGAGAGGAAAAAGCTTCAGACATACTTTTTTACTACAAATGTAGCAAATTGATGCTCTGATTTTGACAACACAACCTATTCTGACCACCGTTGTCATGTATGCTAACCATCTTCTGTGGTGTTTCCCAGATCCCTCTGACTTGAATCCTTACCCCAAGGGGTGCTCTGATCTATCAAACAGTTTCCTCAAAACCTATTCTTATTTTGGTAAGAGTTTCTGGAATTGAAGGTGCTTCAGATTAAGCATGGTTAGCTCAATGAACGAACATATTTAATTCATCAGAAACTTTTTTAAGAACTCTATGTTCAACACCTTGCACATGCTGCTCAGTATTTGGAAAGGACAAATGCACAGACGTGAAGCTTTTCCATATGAGGGCTTGCCTTTTGTCTGAAAAAAATACAGTGCAAGATATACTAGAAATGCTAATTACCAAAAAAAACCCTGAACCTTTTTGCTTTTTAAAATTAAAGAAGTCGTTAGAGACCTTCATTAACAAATGCCTTTAGTAACAAAAAACCTTGAACTATAGACACATATAGTTAAAAACTACATTAAATGGTGTACCATTAAATTCTTTACTAAAGGTGTTGTAAAATCCCTTAAAAATGCTCTAGCCATAAAAATATATGGTTTTATAAATAATACAATATTTTTTACAGTTCTTAATGCCATGGATGAAAACCACAAAATCCATTTTTTTTTTCCTTAGATTTAGTGTTAGAGAAAACAGGTGGAGAGACAATGCCATTAACCAAGGAGGTACCCTGGTACGAAGACAACTCAGGATTAGGTGAAGCTTAAGTCCATTACCTATTTTCAGATGAGTTCAGAAACCCACTAAAATCAGAGAGTTTTGTAATTCAGTGGAAAAATCTCTCAAGGGTTAATGATAAGCAAATGTTTCAATTTTTTATTGAACTGTGTCATTTTGTCAGTACTTTATCAGACTGATGTTCCACTGATTTGATCATACTCCTGTTAGCTTCAGTGGATGAGGATGAAACGTGACAGAAATCAGCTTCACCATTAACTGCAGTCAGAACTGAGATCCTACTGCAATTACACAAGTGACAACCATAACAGCTGACCAGCACCGACACTTAACATTTAGGCCCTTTTCCGGTTCTTGTTCCATACCTGGTTGTCCTGATTTCAGCTGGGATAGAGTTAATTTTCTTCACAGAAGCTGGTGTGAGGCTGTGTTTTGGATTTGGGATGAGAAACTGTTGATAATGTGCTGATGTTTTGGGTTGTTGCTGAGCAGTCAAGGACAGTCCAGCTTCTCGTGCTGGGCTGCCAGCGAGCAGGCTGGGGGTGCACGGGGAGCTGGGAGGGGACACAGCCGGGACAGCTGACCCAGGCTGGCCAAAGAGATATTCCCTACCATATGAAGTCATGCTCAGCAAATAAAGCTCTGGGGGAAAGAAGAAGAAGGAAGAGGAAGGGGGACGTCCAGAGTGATGGCGTCTGTATTCCTAAGAAACCATTACGCGTGATGCAGCCCTGCTTCCCGGGAGATGGCTGAACCCCTGCCTGCCCGTGGGGAGTGGTGAATGGCTTCCTTGTTTTGCTCTGCTTGCATGCGCGGCTTTTGCTTTGTCTATTAAACCGTCCTTATCTCGAACCATGAGTTTTCTCACTTTTACTCTTCTGATTCTCTCCCCCATCCCACTGTGGGGGAGTGAGCGAGTGGCTGCGTGGGGCTTAGTTGCTGGTTGGCGTTAAACCGTGACACTGTATATATTTTTTACAGGATTTCCCACTGCAAGAAAATTTTCTGTAATACCAATAGCAATGTTACCATGCCATAAAAAGAGCATTAGCTGAAGAATATTCCCACTGTGATTTGGTACCTCGTATATCTTTTGCTGGAGCATTCAGCAGTGTGAAAGTGGTTTATGAATCACTCCAACCCTGGACGTGGATTTCTGGTCCTTTAAAATCACCTCTGCATCAGACAACATTAAAGTAGAAGTAGACAATTAATCTTTAGAAACCCAAGAATTAACCAAGATAAAGCACTGCAGTGTTTAGAGGCAGATATATATACATATATATCTAAAAGCAATAAGTACACTTTAGGTTGTAAAGTTTCTGTTTCACTGTTTCACATCTGTTTCACTTAACGAACAAACTAACCATGCTGATATAATTTACTGGCTGAAATTAATTTATATGGTAAGATCCACAGGTTGGGTATTGCTTTCTTGAGGGGAATCTGGATGGCAGGATGCATCTGTCTCTATATGCCCGTTCTCTTTTTGCAGGTTACATTCAGGCTCAGACATTTGTCCTTGCTGGTCCATGACTCTCTGGTAGTTCATCACTTAAGGAGAATGTCAGTTTGTAACATAGTGCCTATAGGATTATTGACTTCCCCTCCCAAACATGAGAAGTGCTAATGTCTCTGTCTAGACAATAAATAGAAATTGTTAACATCGCTCCCAAAAATAAGTTTAAGGAAATCATTGACTCCTTCTGAGCTAAATACTTCTTCCTGACCAGGATCAGTTTTGGTAAAAAACCTTTCGTTTATGTAAACATACAATTCATATAACAATACCTTGACAAACACACTGTAAAGTCATGTTTAAGGAAATATTATATGCCATTCATCAGATCATGTTTGAGAATGAAAACAGCAGTGAAAAAACCCTTTTGGAAGTGGTGATAGTCTTGCGGTAAGTGCCTGTAACTCTGGCTCTGAGGTATACAATGATCTTTAGTGTGTCATCCATAAACATAAAGAATTAGAGTTAGAATATTATTTCATGAGTATAGTAATCCTGAACAATATAATTTCAGTCTCTTAGTGTTGATATGAGCTAATTTCTTAGAAATCACTACCACTAGTCTCAGTAGTACTAATATAAGCCCTTAGGATCATTTTCAGAGTTTTATACCAGTTTACCTGAAATAAGGCTAATTTACAAGTGATCCTTCTCTGGTATGTTCTATGCCTTAATGTCCTTTGCCTGACCCTTCTGAATGTTGCTTGATATCTGCTCCCTGTTTTGACATCTAGATTTCAGAAATATTAAAATTGCTATTTTAACATGACCTTTGTAATGAAAAACTTCTGATTTCTGCAGGTCAACACACCCTTAAGATAACAGAAATATGAAATAAAAATGGTCTAATAATTCTTTAAAAATATAAGTCAATGCATACCAAATTTGCTATTTCAGCCAGTGTGTTAAAAAGGGGGGGAGAAAAAATCAAATCCAAGAGGGTAGAGTTTATTTATAATCATGAATTTCTAAACCAGGGGAAAAATCTTACCGGTGACTCCTTTGGTACTTCTAGAAAGCCACCAGGGACCTGGCAGCTGCACAGGACAATGCTACCCCTTCCCTGAGAAGTGTCCCTGCCTTGCGCCTGGGGTCCTCCAGGCGCAAGGAGATGAAATTTCACAGCCTAAGCGGCAGCAGCTCCAGCACACTGAACAAAGAACGATGAACAGGACAATGATCCCGATCCTGACACAGGTTTCATTTGTCAGGACTGCCAGGTCGCAGTGGGAAACCCGAACACCTGATGTCGGTATCAAACCGCAGAGACTGGGAGGGCTGCGGAAGCCGAGCATCTCTGAGCAGCAGAGCATTATTCATAGGCGTAGGTGGGCACAGGCAGTTGCAGAAACATTGGCTTTATTTCTGCCTTTTATTCTGTGTACCTATCCTGTGAGGGTAACACTCACAGAACGTCTCTGACAATGAAAGAAATGAATGTTTCTGAAGTGCTATGTAGGAGCCAAAATTCACTATAGTTTCTACAAAGCCTTTGGTGTCTGGGGACCCAGAAACTTCAAGGGCTCCAGCTGTCTTCGGCACCATCTCTTGCAAAGCTTTTCCAAATGCTGGCAACAACCTAGTGCCTTCCCAGAAGCTGCTGGATCCTGATGCAGTGGTACAAGGGTCTAGGAGCAAAGAGCGGGAGGAAG
>NW_010556740.1:7592-9758 GCF_000687285.1 Phaethon lepturus
AGAGCCATTATCCTTGCTTTAGTTGCATCCCTGAGCCAGTGAATTGCAGCTCTGGATGCCACTCGTGGCCTAAGAGTGAAAGCAGAACAAATAAATTTAATAAAAATAATCTCTTAGTCCTTTGTTATACAAAACAGGAAAACACAAACTCATTGTCCCTCTTTAATAAGTTTATATTAATTGTTATATTGTGTAACATGAAAACAACGGTTCTCTGAAGTCTGTTTCAAACCCATGCAATTACAATTTTAAAAGTGTGATGTATTCATTTGCAACACATTCTGTTAATATTCTCTTTTTCAGTGTGATACTTAGAACAGAATGACTATGCAAATGAGAATAGCTGTTGCCAAACACCATACCCAATAAGTTCAAGTTGGTCTCAGTAAAAATATTTGTGAAGAGAAGAATATTAGAAATCTATAAATACTGACGTAGATATAGATATGTAAACTTGCACGCAGACTATAGCTTTGCTGAATGGATGGTATTTATAATTTGGAAAAAAATCTTTGCAAAAAAATTTATTAAAGAGTGGACAGAAGTTAAATAGAATTTGGCATTTGATTTGAAAATATATACCTATTTCAAGAAAATCATCATTTTGGAATATACTCAGCATTACATTTTATATGTGACTTTCTTTTAAAAACTTGGAATCTGATCATAAGACATTTCTTAAATAGTTTCTGAATTTTGTCTTCAGAGATTAAGTTTAGCTATAATTTCTAAATATTTGCTGAGAAATACATGCATCAATTTGATTATAACTTTATTATAGTTTATCTCTGATTTTACTGGAAGATAAAAGCCCATTACAAGAAACACACACCACATACCCCTGCAATCAACAGATGAATGGCCACTGCTTTGAAAATTTTTCTAAAATCCTTTGTCAGGAACATATTCTGACCTAGTTGCTATACCATTAATTGCACAATATTATTACTATCATACCAAGGTAACACTTTTGAAAATGCACTTAGCTGAGGAGGAACTGTAAAAAAGTCATGGTCATTGCAAATTTTTAGTGGGTCTTTTATGAAGTATCAAGGGCATCAGCCATTGCAAGAAGCAGGTTACTGGCTTTGTAGTAAATCAATATTCAAGTCTCAGGACTTACCTGAAATTTTCTGCAGTTGTCAACAGGATTTTTTAACAGTAAATGCAAAAACTGGTTTGGGAGGGGTCAGGAGGGCTATTTTCTATGATAATATTTCTTAACATTTTATTTTGCTATACCTTAATGATGAGGCTGCAGTAGCATGGATTAACATTATGTGCTATAGGTACCAAATCTCAGTTTGTATTATGTAACTGAACTGTGGGCCAGTAAGAAACAAAAAGTCACTGAAAGGCCATGCAAGAACACATAAAAATAACGTTAGCAAGACTCCAGATCCCCCAGTATCAAGATCATGCTCCTCCTGATGAAGAACCTAGGCAGATGATGACTTTATTCCAAACTCTCATGAGCTCAGTTCTCCGTGAGGAAGATGAACACCACTGAACTTAGGGTGCAAAGAGATATCAGAACAGTGATCAAAACCCACAAGAATAAATCTTAAAAATGTAACTGCATTGTTAATGAGACTTTTTTGCTAGTTATTGGACAATTTGTGCTATGACTGTTAGTATCCTTGTAACCAAAATAATAAGTACTTTGTTTAATTTTGAATAAACTACTAAAAAATTTGTGGCTTACTTATGATACGTGTTTCTTTGTCCTCATAACCAATATAAAGTGCAGCAATGAAAGCCTTTACAGCCTTTACAGCTTAGTAATTTTGGTAAAGAAACATTGTCATCAAGGCCTGGTTCAATGCCCACTGAAATTTCTGTAGTTTAATTCAATGGGAGAGAAATTAGGTGTTTTTTCACTGCAGTTAGTAGTGTCCTGAGAGCTGGTAATCAGTGCATTTGTCTGTTAAAAACCTCAATTACCAAGACATGTGAAGAAATATTGCAAATAATGGTGACTATTATGATGTGCTGGATGTCCTGGCAATGCTGGCAGTGTGGTACCTTCCCAGCATTCAAAGCTTGTATAACCTCATTCTTGCAAATAACCAAGACTTCCCACAATTAATTTCCTTTTCATTATGAAATTATATTATTGTAATAATTGTTGGAACGCTGTGGTGAACGGCGTTAAATCCGGCTGGC
>NW_010556741.1:0-2787 GCF_000687285.1 Phaethon lepturus
GCTTGTGACTGGCGGCCAACTGGAATTCATGTACATTCATGTACATGGTTTTCATTTGGATTTTTGTATGATTTTTGGTAAGTTAATTTCCACTAGTTATAATTAGATATTACTACAAATGATACAGTGGGATTAAATATACCATGGAGTCTTGTCCTACAGATAAAAATTTAAGCTCCTAGTGAGTTCTGTAATACTGACTTTCGATGTGTTGTAATATAAGTTAAAAGTAATTTCCGTAGTTAGCAGGTTGGAATGTAAAATATGTGTTTCTCATCCTAGGATAGTTACAGTAAGATAACTAACTTTGTCCTTGTATCTCACACCTCCCCTAGTGCTAAAAAAACCCCAAAACACACCACAAAACTTCATGGACTGTTGAGTTCAGATCTCTGTGCTCACACATAGAGGAGCGTCCAAAATGAACTGTCAACATAGCTTTGTAATCCTGAGCCACACTGTTTATGAAGACTGGGAAGAACCCAAAGTGATCACTGGAAGTGTTCAAAAAACGTGTAGACGTGGCACTTCAGGATATGGTTTAGTGGGCATGGGGGTGTTGGGCTGATGGTTGGATTTGATGATCTTAAAGGTCTTTACCAACCTGAATGATCCTGTGATTCTGTGACGTAAAAGCCCATTAGTAACCAAGAGCAAGGTTATGCTACCTACAGTGAACAAGGACATATAATGTAAAGACCTGTGACTTAGTTCCGGATTGTCTAGTGTCTCCACATGGCAGTGCAGGACCAAGTAGGGATAAAAGATTTCTGCAAAGACCCCCATTAATATACTTCTTACAGTTTTAAAACTGGATTGATTGCTGGTCCAGTCCATGTTACCAATATACAGTGATACTGATACGCCCTGTCACCATTCACTCTTAAGAGTAGCTATGACTGACAAAGCTGATTGCTGCCAATAAGGTTTTAGAATAATTTCTGAGTAAATTTCCATCTCTTGGAAGTCTTGAGGTTCTTCACTTTGTAGCAGGACAAAGTAATCTTCAAATTCCTTAGTAGCAAGAAAATCTCCCAATATAAAAGTATCTCCTGTTGTGCTGGGTGGGTTTTCCATACATGCACAGTATGCTTTCGTATGGAAAAACTTCAATTAAAGATTAAGGGAATGAAAATACAGAAAAGAACAAAAGTTAAATGCTCAGACACAGGGTACACCTGAAATTAAAACAAAATGGCAATAGAAATGGTCCTTATAAAAACTGATCAAACAATTATACTTGCTGGAAGTCTTAATTGGCTCTGTACATCTTTTAAAATTGTGAACCTTATCTCTTATGCTGTCTTCCTCTATTTGGTAAGTAGGTTAGCAATTAAAACACATGTATTTAAATTTTTATAGTAGGTGGATGAGGAAAACTGTTATGTGTGGCATTTACTCTATTCAATTTTTTAAAGCCATGTTTTACAAAATAGATTATTTTGATTTCTCTTTGAAAAAGGAAAAAAAGCAACAAAATTACCATCCTGAGCTGGAACAACTCTTAATTAATACCGTGTGGCCAAAATCAGGCTTTGCTAATCCAAAGAAAGGCTTCTTTAATGAAGATTTAAAATAGAAGAAAGAAAATCTAGTCTTTCCTTATTAGTATGCCACCTGAAAAAATGTTTAAGCCCTTTATACAAGGTTAAACTTTTAAGAATCTGGACTCCTTCAGGCTTATAAATACTTCATATGAAAATACATTATAGAGGGAAATGTGTGTAATCTAGCGGAAGAAGTGTCAAAATACAAATCTAGTAATTCCCGTTCTGTCACTACCAGTTGTCAGTACAAGACAGTTCACCATCTAAGATATGGATATTATCAAATCTTGTGCTCTGGATTATTTTTTTTTTTCCTTAGTCAAAACCTTAAAATATAATTAAACAAAATTACAGCCTTGACGTTGACTTTTGCTCTGTGGCCACAGCACATCCATCTTCCTATCTCAGCCTCTGAGAACCAAAGAAAGTACAGCAAAGAACTTTTCTTCTCTGAGGGAAGAAACTGTATCAATTTCTATGTTTTAGGAATGTTCATCCTCGTTAGAAACACCTTTAATAGGAATAGAAATACACTATCAAACTGTGGCTACATCGTATACTCTGCTAAGCAGCCAGTGGATCCATATGTAGAAAAAGACCCATTCAATACCTATTTCAGAAAAGACTGATGCACTTGCAAGGAACTAATTCAGGCCTTGAGGACTAGTAGACCAATGGGGTGGCATGGACAGAAGCGCATGAACATACGTACTATAGTACATGTTCAAGAAGCCCTACACTTTCTACGTGGCTGGGATTAGAGATAATGCATGTGTGTACTATAGACTACACAGAAATTTTGTCAGATCTCATTGGAAAAAAGTTGCAACTCCTGTGGACAAATGTTTTTGGAAGTGAAAAAAGACATGTATTGGAAAATCTTAAGTTGAAACTAGCCTTACCAATAACTCTTTTTCTACAGTTGGTTCGGTCATGTACAGGAAGATCATCGGGGATCGGATTCAGACCGTAGATGAAGACACTAGGTGTCTATATGTAGGTGCCTACGTGCAAGTTAGACATTTAAGTTCCCATTGCAGTCAAACGGAGTTAAGTCACTAGATCCTTAGAGCCCCTTGATTACATCTTCTCTGACTCTAATGGGAGCATAGACAAATATTTCACGTGTAGACACTTACATGAAAATGCCTTATTTGAGATGGTTTTATCTTTAAACAGTATCACACACTGTACTGAGACTTAGATTCCTCATGCCAAATTCACAGAAAATATGCATTCC
>NW_010556741.1:2819-23087 GCF_000687285.1 Phaethon lepturus
GTATCAGGCTATTTTGCTAATGTTCAGGAATGCAGGTCTCAATGAATTCGATGAATTCCACATCTAATTTTGTAAAGGGCTCCTGTGCATATGCAAATGAGTATCTATAGACAAATAGATGAAAGTGATATCTCTTGAATATTTAATAGCTGTGTCTAAACCGGCCAGCGTGTGGTCTTGAACGCTGACATGTTGTACAAATTGCTTAGTTATTAATACTCTCTCTAACATAGTTTTGGCTCATACTCAGTCTCCCAAACTGCACGTGGTTGCAAGCCTGGTGGGATGCACAGACCCAATCTCATGAAGTCACTGTAGCTGAAGCAGCCTGTTCTGGAGGGAAGGAGTGTTCAGCTATGTGAATGCTGTGACCATTTCTGAAAAGCCGCTGACCCTTTTTAGTTACTCATATAGATGTAGCTAATAAATATTTGGCCTCACTTTTTCTCTCCCTTTTCACCCAAGAACTTTCAGACTAGGCATAGCATTCCTACAAGGTCTGAACTTCTGTGGTGTCAGAGAAAGCAAGCAATCAGCTAGAGACCACCTATGTTCTACGTGTTAAATATTCAAGGAACAATGCTACATACCTTAAGCCATTAAAGCTACAGTATATGTTGGTTCTGAGATCACCACTATCCCCAGACGAGTGCACTATTGTGGAGCTCACCTGCATGTCAGAAGTCTGCCCATTTCCCAGCTTCACCACACTGATAAGCCTGAAGAAGTAGAAAAAAAAAAATTAAGGAGCCTGCTGCTTTTGTCTTTGCTTTATAATACAGTTAATTTCGAGAACATTTTTGACAGTTTTTGATCAGAATTATAAACCCTTAATGATAGAAGTTAATCAGTATGAATATACTTCCGTACTCTCTATAACGTCAGTCTCTTTCAGAGGGGAAAAGTACAGAGTTAACACATTCAGGGCACTCTTCATTTTTACACAAGTGTGAACACATACAGAACACACACATGGAAATTGTTCAGCCTTTGTATGTAAAACTTACTAAATATAGACATACTGGAGTTATTTATAAGCCAAGCTGATGGGGAAAATGTATTTAGAAAGATTTCTATTAAATATAAGTTAAATACTTAAGTATCAATAATTGATAGTTCATTAATGTTTTAAAAATTGGCATTTTCAGACCCTTAGTCAAAAAGCAGAGGAGAATGTAGATAATCTGTGTGGTTGAAAAGGTTAAGGAGAGAAATGCTTGCAAATCTTTTCCTATGTTGATCCTTTACTTCTGCTCTAAAATAGCACAAATGAATAAATAAACAAACACAAAGCCACTAAAAATTAAATTTCTGAGGAACAGACTTCCAGGCTATATTATTAAGACCAAAAGATTAGCAACTATTATAGCTGGTAGCAAAAAGATATTTCAGGGGTATGAAAGCCTCATTCTTTCTGGTGTAAACAGACCACCAAGAGCTAGGAGGGAGTTATGCCTTTGTACATTTACTCCATAAAAATTAATATTAATTACAATATTTTTCTGAGCTTTTCATTGGATTTGAATTTGATGGACCAAATCTGAGTTCAGAATACTAGCGTTACACACTATCAACTCTAAAGGTACACCTTTTGATTTGGTTATCACCGTGTATTAAGACAGACAGTCATCCTCAGCATTGTAAGACATATCAATTTGAAAAGGATTCCTTTTTTTGAAGACTATGTTTCATGAATAATGTGTTTTATTCCAATCTTCTTGTCCAAGCAGTCCCTGAGCCTTCTCCCAGTGACTGGGAAGGACCGTAGAGTGTTATGAAAATGATCAGGCACGCCAGTATCCATCTTTGCATATTCGGAAGATTCATGCATTCGGAAAGATTCAGGTTAACTGTGTGTGCTCAGACTGTCTACCCACATCCCTGCCTAGGCCAAAAGTTTCCATGAATGCTAAGAAGCAGAGCTGGTCTCTCAACCCGCTCCCTGTTGCCCTCTTTTCTGGATGTTTCTCAGGGTGCGGCAGGCAGATGGCTCTGACTGCACCAGCTTTCTCCTGATCGCTCGCTCTCCCAAAAGCTTTTCTGTCCTTTTACCTGACCATGTGATGTGATGAGATGTCTTTCACCCTCTGCAAAACAGTGGCAGCTATTGTCCTGGCACCAGGACAATATACTGGAGTCTGGCTGCGGAGGATCCCAAAGGTCCAAGAAGGTGGCCAAGAAAGGCCACCTGGATCATGCCACAGGCCACTTGATCTAGTTTCAGTCCTTTCATGGACCTCAGGCGGTAGGTTAAGGAAGGTCCCTGCATTACTGGTGTCTCTTTGGCTCACTGACACTTTAGGGCCTACTAGTTCTCTATCTATCAGAGCTCTCTACTTAACACTGCAGCATTTATTTGCTCACCTACTCATTTACTCACAGAACAGGACTGTTCATATTGTAAGATAGTCAGATATTTTTGGCTCTGGCCAGTGAGTATTCTTCCAAATGATTTCTGGTAGAGTTTGGTCATTAGAAGGGGCCAGAGATCACTTTCAACAGTCACCTGGGATGCAGCCACTTTGTTCTGCAGTCCAAAGAGTTCACTAGCCCCGACATGAACCATACCGTGACTATTGCTCTGAATAAGCAAAGAACAGTGCCAAAGATGTTTAATTTTCTGTTACAGATGTAGCCATTGGGCATTACTGATCAAACAGAACAGAATAGGTAAAATTGTCTACCAGCTTGAAGCTAAATTATCAAAACAATGACTTTTTTTTAAGACATATTGTCACTCCCTCACGCTTCTTCTAATGGTTTTCATCTTCTGTCACACAGTTTTTCAGTGCTTAATTATTCTACGTATATAATCAGCATGCACACAAGTTCCAGGCTGTAGTATCCACATATAACAGTTCATGCTTTTTTACATTTTAGTGACATATTTGGGCATTTTCCAGTTTATGTGTCTTTTGCTATTGAATGCCACATATATCTTTTCTTTCCAGTGTCCTGTAATTCTTATGACGACCTTCACAAGTTCTTTGATGCATTACAGACATCCACCTTGTTAGTCTAATATGCAGCTCCTTCTCAGTTACTGAACTAAGCTAATTATTTCAGTTGTACAGCTATGGCAATTAAACTTGTCATCTGTTAAGCTTCCATGGTACTTAGTTCTCCTATGTGCCTTTCCTGTCTCCATCTCTGTTGCCATCATCTACTTAAAAAAATTGGAGTAATTTTTATTCTGCTTTTATGCTGTGCCTTGCTGACTGGAGCTCTCTTTCTGAGCTGTATACCATATTGTAAAAAAACCCACAAAAAGCTGAGAGTGATTTTTTATAATCACAACATTTCAAATAAAACGGAATTTACCAGTATTCAGGTCTTAATCGTTCTCTCTGCATTAACGTTGCCCACTGTCATTTATACTTCCCTAAAAATTTCAGTGCTAATACTATTATCCAGTTCTTCTGGACCATGGACCAAGGAGCTGCACATCTCAATTATGCAAAGAATTATGTGTTTAAATTTTCTTGTATCAGCAGCTATGCAGTTGACTTGTTTTACAGCACTGAGGTGTAAGACAGAGAAGCAAATGACAAGGGAACAATGTACAAGAGACTCATATTCGGTTTAGTCCTCAAGCGTGAGATTTTCCTACAGACATCACTGGAGAGAAATCGTTGTGTAATGAATGTCCTGAAACAAACTTTCTGTGTCTCTGTATCCACTCACATATGATGTTATTACATAATCTTGTTAATAAGTACATGAAACTTTCTTTTAAAATATTTACAAATACTTCTGCTGTGGGACTTTTCTGGAAACCCGGAGCTTCCATGACTGGAGAGTTTTTTTTGTTTCAAAGTGAATGCAGTCATGGTAATTTAGTAATTTCTCTGCCAACACTGTTGTTTAACTTCTTGCCATATTTCTTACCGTTTTGTGGTTTTGTAAATCACGTTTTACAGAAAAGCTATGTTTTACTAGAGTAAAGAAAGCAAATGCTGGTTATCTCTCAGACTCTATTTCATGATCATTCTAGCTGTTCCTGTCTACATTTGTCTCAGTGGACAGATCTGTGATGTCAAGTCATAGGTGTGGGAAAATGTTGCAATAATGAAGACAGGACCTGCTAATAAATGGTTGAGAACCATAAAACATTATATGTGGCGATGATAAGAGGATAATAACACCCAGAGCACAAGCCCAATGAACAAGATGGTTTTGATGATATAGGGGAAGGATACAAAAGCAGGAGTGGTAGGATAATATTTCAATTGTTTTAGCAAATTCAGGAACTCAGTGTCAAAGGAGAAAAAGAGGGGGTCATAGCCAAAATCCTCTAAACACCAAACACAGAAGAAAGAAGAACTAGAGGATATGCTGCCAGAAGAGATCTATGCTGAGGGAACTAGAGCAAACATCATAGTACAAGCAATAACATCAAAAGAAGCGGGACGAAGAGTATGTATTGTCAAAATAAGTCAGACAAAAATTTTTAATATTATTCACTTAAAATTTTCCGTATCTGTATATGAAGGATTAAGAAATGGCCTCCTGAGGCTTCATGGGGAGAAGAGAATATAAAAGCCTGTGTAAGGCAGCGCAGAATCCGAGTAAACTCGCCCCCCGGGCTCTGAAATAAAACACTGGCAAAGTAAACGCAGTCGATAGCCAATACAGGTGCGTGGCTCTCTGCAAACTGCACTTTGCACTAGGCAGTAAATTAGTTCCCAAGCAGCACCAGACCAGAGCTAATGCAAAATAAACACAGCAGCATCTTTTTTTTTTTTTTTTAAACTCTGAGCAAAGCACTAAAAATTCAGAGCAACACTGAGTGATAAACATCTCTCCCTCTATAAATGAGTGGCCCGTTGCTCATGGCAACAGCTGTGATCCTAAAGTTAGCTGAGCTCTTACCCCGGCAAATTCCGTGTCCTCACGTAACTTCCAGGATTTAGCTCATCAGTTTTGCCAACTCCGGCAGCCAGACGACTGCATTTAAGCACCAACTTTTCCTTTTGCTTTGCATGATATTTAATCAAGGAAAAACACCGTTACAGCTAACGCCTGATTTCTAGTATCCCAAATATGTGAACGGATTCAGTGCTTGGCCTTGCCATTGCGTGATGCCATTTTATCCCAAATGGATGCTTTTTTTGTTTTAAATAACTTTCGACAATAGTGTAGGACAGATCCTTTAAATCCAGATGGATGGCAGTGATTAATCCAAACTACGGGACACCACTAAAAGGGGACGTAGGACAAAACTCTGTGTTGCTTAGGGTTTCAAACTGTGGTAAGCAAGTGTCTGCTGGGATGATGTGGTGTGAAAGGCAAACATTGCATTAGTTTATGGTTGCAGTTTTGCAAATAGATCCACACTGTATCCAATCTCTGGGGTAAATGAGATGATAAAAGTAATCCCGGGTCCTGATTTGTGAGTCTTCCTTTTCGTTTCAAAGACCTTTTTATCAAAGTCAATGAGGAGAACAAAAGTGTTTACACAAAAACTTTTCACGGAGAATTCAGAATCATTTTTGGAAATGTGTTGGTTTGGACTTTGTTTTTGAATTCCAGTAATTTAGAAAATTGTCTGTTATAAATAGGATGTCTAAACTGTTTATTAAACAATGTTTATTATTTCCTTTAAAAATGTAATTTAAAATTTCATATTGATTTTTTTAATGAAAAAATGCATTTTAAACAATAATTTTTTCCTAATAATTACAAAATTGTGGAAAAAATTGGTTTTCAGTCATGTGTTGGTGACAAAAAAGACAGATGGGGAAAATGTCTATGTTTCAGTTCATAACCTTTACATAATTGCACTTGGACTTCCATAAATTAAAGAGATAAAATACTAATTATTACCTTTCTTCTTTTATGGCATTTTAAAGGCATTTAGATAATCATAATTATCTAAAGTCAACACTGACTGTCCCACAATTAAAATTATTACAGTCACAACCTGAAGCCCCAAAGAGAATCAAGACCTGGTATCACAATACACTGTAAGAGCACAGTACATAGGGGTATCTACTAAGAGCTGCGTATCGCCGAAACTGATTTCAGGAAAAAAGTAAATTAATGAGCTTGATAACTCTAGGTTGGACCCATCTATTCAATTCTGTGCCGTTTTATGTCATAGTCATTGCAGCGGTGTCTGGGACGCACTTTTGTAATGTTATTTAGGCATCCACGGCCAGGTGCTTTCTCTGAGTGTTAGACATCTAGTTGAGGGCTGGGAGGAAGGTCAAAAAAATAAGAACATACTTTTTTTCACTGATTTGCTGTTAACAAGGGATGATGGGTTTTTACGCTGGTTTTACAAAGGCTGAGATATCAGGACCAAGAGCTGAAAGAGCTGATGAGTCAGGTCACAGATGCTACCAAAAAGATCTTTGAGCTTCACAAACTTTACACCCCTTTTCTCTGAAACACCTTGTGGTTGTTACTACATGTGCAGCACACTTCCCTGCCAGGTAAATAGCAATCTGCTCCCTGTAATGCTTTACAGGCATTATTTGCTGTCATAAAATATAAATAAAAGCATAAAATATTGAGGAAGATAGAATTTTATAGTACATTAAAAATAAATAAAAAAAATAACAAGTGTGACAGGTTAACATTTTACAAGCATCAAAGGAGTAGGTGAATTACGGCATTATCAGCAGCAGAACAAGCTGTCTCACGATTAGCCCTGGAGTACTTTATTTTTCCAGACCATTTCTAATTACAGTCTTGAAATGAGATCCTGTTAGCAAACCCCTAAATTACAGGCAGCAAAATGGGGATTCAATCCAAAGACTTCTGGTGTAGTACATGACTGTGAGCCCAACACACTGTGTTCTGCATGCAAAGCATTTGAGTTGTACATGTACAGAATGATTATATGGAAAACTGGGGGGCGAGGGTTTAAAAAAAAGAAAAAGAGAAAGTAACGCTCCCCACGCAGGTGGCATTCGCGGGTACATTTGCCAATGGAGGAGTTACTACGTTGTGCCTACGGCCAAGAAAACTCAAAGGTATTTTGTAGATAAAAGGGTCAATTTCCACATCAGCATGCTTAAGCACTTAGGTGCTCAAGATCCAGACCTAGAAATACCACAGTCTAAAGCAGGACAGGGAAGGGGAAAGGGAAAGGGAAAGGGAAAGGGAAAGGGAAAGGGAAAGGGAAGGGGAAGGGGAAGGAGAAACTGTAGAAGACAATAATTGTGACTGACATGAAAGGAATTCCCTCCACCTTCTTTTCTTCATTACCCACAAAATTGTAAAGTAAGTAAACGTAGCCGACAGAACCACAGCAGTTACAAATCTATTTTGAGGGGGACTGACAAACAGGGGAAAAAAGCCAAAAACTTTCTTGCATCTATAAGCGCGCAATAAAAACCACAAAGCCTCACACTGATAAAATATAATGGAACAGTATACCATTGCAAGCAAAAGGTAGTATGTCTTGGATGAATGTTTCTTTTTGCTGACGTATCACATAGGGTGTAAAGATGTTTATGTATGCATATGAGAAAAAAAAAAATCTGTCTTTCGATTATGTTAAAGTAAACATTTCTACAGATTCATAATACCTGATATATATGACTGAACTGTATGCTTTTTAAGTTTACAATAAATATATAAAACTAATTATATGAACAGTCTAATACATAAAATGAACTAAGAGATCAAAGTAGGATTCAAGTTAGAGTGTGGCCTAAGGTTTGCTTTCAGCATTTTTATTCTCCAGGTAGAGCTCTCCAGTAGAGCTAAAGGAATTGATCAGATACTTCCTGAAACTATATCTTTTGCAGACAGTAAATGCATAAATAAACAAACAGAGGCTCCGATCCAGAGTAATTACTTTAGGAACCCAAGGGAGATATGGACATGATTAAATATTAGTTTCTAAGCAGAAGACACAGGAAGGAAACCAGTCATCTGAAATCATCAGCACGTTGCCTGTGTGGTTAGTGAAGTGAGAAAGGTGCTTCTATAGGTTTTCCAGGAGGTTCTTTGCTTTATTTAATGACCTAGTGATCTTTACAGTCAATGAATTTACTAGTGCCTGTAAGAAGATGTAGTATGAGTAGTACGGGAAAGAAATGGTGACTTTCACTCCCAGGATAATTTTTTTTGAAAGTTAGTGATATTTTCCTACTGTAAAACATTAAAGGAGGACAAGAAATGTTGTACAAAAAAAAAAAAAGGAAAATAAGTTACTGAAAAGCTAGAATATATCATATGGGGAAGATATAATAGGTAGGGAGCTCACAAAGGGCAAGTCAACGACTGTGTCTTTTGTCTTACACCATCTGAGAAACAAAATAAATAATAGACTCTGAGAGCAAGCAGAAACATGAGACTATAAAGCAAAGGAAAAATTGAGAGGAAAGTTCCATGAAAATCTTGTTAACAAAGTGGTTATTTCAGTACTGGAACAGACGTGGGAAATAGCTCTTGAGGCAATTTGATTGTGATATTCCAGACATCTGGCCTTGCTGGATCCAGATGGAAGATAGAGGAAGGTTTCTACTTTAAGAGGGAACAATCTGCCCAATAATGGCGGATTCTGCTGTTCGTCAGAATTGTTCTTATAATGACAATCTACATGCTCTGAAACTGCCAGAGACAGAAACGAATTGCAACAAAGAGAAGCTTTTGATGCTCATTTCATAGGCATAAATGATAAAATATATGAAAGGGTCAAATGTAAAAGGAGGAACCAGGTCCCAGAGAAAGCAGCTTTTATTACCCTGGTCAGTCTAAGTGAACATTGCAAATATGAAATGCTGAAAGGACACGCTTCAAGATGCGGCACTTTGGGACATGGTTTAGTGGGCATGGTGGTGTTGGGTTGATGGTTGGACTTGATGATCTTAAAGGTCTTTTCCAACCGCAATGATTCTGTGACACCTAGTAAGGAAGAGGGTAACTGCTGGTAGCAGAGACACTGATCTATTAACACAATTTCAGTTACATCTAGATCTCACTTCTGGTAGAAGATCCAGCACAAAAAAATGAAAAAGTAGCAATATAACACCTTTTTTCTCCCAGAAAGGGAGATAGTCTCAGACAATATTGATTGAATAAAGAATGAAGACACAAATAAGGGAAGAGTTCTATTGAATTTACTACTAAGAATTGAAAGACCAAAAAATTTCAGTAGGGCAGGGAGATGGAAAATCTGTGGCAGATGTAGTAAAGCAGAAAGTAGAGCTGACAACTGTCTTTAGCAGAAGAAAGAGGATATAGTTCACATCAGAAGGCAGAGCATTGTACAGCAATGTGCCAGTTTCCCAGAATAATAAAAATGAACCAAGGAATTTTAGCTTTAGGTAGCAGTGAATCCTTATTTCTGTTATAACAGAAAAAAACCAGCATGAACAGAATGCTGAAGTTCTTAACTTAAAATGGTTATTATAATTTCAATAATAAGATATAGTCAATCTCATAATGGATATTTGTAAAGGCAAATGAAAATATATACAAGAGTAGTTGCGTGGAATGCAACATAAGATGTTTGTGGTCAGTGGAGAAAAACAGCCCTTATAAAAATATAATCCCAAGACCTACGTGTTCCCACTAGGTGGCCAGCAAAACAAGGTCAAGGTCAGTAGCAAAAAGACAAATTACTGAAGAGATCTAGCCACGTGTCTTTATGGGAATAGAACAGTTGCCAAGAGAATATAAAACCGAACTTGTGACATCAGCAATTCTAACAACAGTCTCTGACCTCTGTATTTTCTTGCCAGAGAAGGTAAGAAAAGTAAAAGAGAATGGAAAATATGAGAGGCATTTGACAGATAAAAGTACTTAAGAACTCATATGCAATGAAAGTCCCAAAGCTCGGCAGAAAATTAGCATACGTATGTGGAGAAATAAAACAAGCTTCTTATATTAGCTTAATTACCATAAACGAAATATTCTCAAAGTTACATACTTTGAAAGTCCTCTTGGCCTTTCTGCTTCCTGTCTTTTTCATGGAAGAATGTAAGCATTAACTGTATTCATCCTTATATTTGGAAGGTACTGTGTCAGCTGGCTCCCAGTCAGCATCACTCTAGCAACAGAAAATTTCTGAAAAAGAAATCTCAGATGGTGCCAGGGTTGCTTGGCATCCTTTACCATACAGAAGATGTGTTGGTTTATGACAGAAATAAAACTGAGCATGATGAATTTTGAGATACATTCAACAAGCTGGCCTTTCTCTGAATGAGGCTACTACCTGTGAAAAGGAGCAGATAAAACGTGTGCTGTTTAGGATTGAGAAATAGGAAATTCTGGTGAATCATCCTGTTGCTGCAGTTCCAGGAGAATTCCAGCAAAGTCTGTGAATGCAGCAATGTTGCAATGGTCAGAAAGACCAGATTTTGGAAAGCAAGTAACAAAGCCATTTAACATAATTAAAGAAGTATTGATACATCCACCTCTTCGGCACAATATTCTGCCAAATAGTTGCCATCACGAAAACATGGTGGGATGACTCACACAGCTGGAGTGCTGCAATGGACGGCTATAAACTCTTCATAAGGGATAGGCAAGGAAGGCAAGGTGGTGGGGTAGCACAGGGTGTTAGGGAGTGTTTTGACTGTCTAGAGCTTAATGATGGTGATGATAATGTTGAGTGTTTATGGGTAGGAATCGGGGTGAAGGCCAACAAGGCAGATGTCATTCTAGGAGTCTGTTATAGACCATCCAACCAGGATGAAGAGGCGGACGAAATATTCTATGAGCAGCTGGGAGAAGTCTCACAATCACTAGCCCTTTTTCTCATGAGGGAATTTAGCTTACCAGATGTCTGCTGGAAATACAATACAGCAGAGAGGAAAGAGTCCAGGAGATTCCTGGCGTGTGGGGAAGAGAACTTCTGAAACAGCTGGTGCGTGAGCCAGCTAGGGAGGCCAGCCTGCTGGACCTGTTGTTCATGAACAGAGAAGGACTTGTGGGTAATGTGATGGTTGGAGGCCATTTTGGGCATAGCGATCACGAAATTAGAGTTTTTGATTCTTGGAGCAGTAAGAACCACTCCCTTGGACTTCCGGAGGGCAGGCTTTGGCCTTTTTAGGAGCCTGGTTGACAGAGTCCCTTGGGAGGCAGTCCTGAAGGGCAAAGGAGTCCAGGAAGGCTGGACACTCTTCAGGAAGGAAATCTTTCAAAAAAACCCCAGACTTTTGAGGAAGATGCCCACGTAGATATATATTAATATTGACCTGACAATAATCGTACTCACTCAATCAATATAAATCACATTTATTAATTTTTATTATTTTTATTTATTATTTCATTATTTAGTCAATATAAATAAAATTTATTCATTGCTTCCAAAGAAGAAAGAGTCAAGGGGATGAAATCCCAACAGAACCATTGCCACAGTAGTAAACGCAAGTTGACTTTCAGATAGCTGACATCAGGATTATGGAATGAAAGTATTTTTAATCCTCTGAGACTTCAAAATAGCTGCTCTCCAGAATCCTGAAGAGAGGCAAGAGTACAAACAAGGGCATAGCATGAGTACAGCAGTTTGTAGGGTTTGACTGGGGCGGTTCAAACCTCAGTAACAGCTGTGAAGAATACAGCGTGGGAGGGGAAATAAGCAAACAAGAATATCCAAACAACCCCCGGACAGGAAACAGTTGCTAATATCATTAATCTCTACAAAGCTACCTGACAGACCTTGGCAGCAGACAGCAACAGCTTTTTTTTTTTTTTTTTGAAAGGACACACATACAGTATTGTAGCTGATTATTTCTACATATATACCAACCTGTCTATACTTTTATGGATGTCAGCTGCACATGTCATCCAAAAACTTGGTATTTGCTGAAAATGTTGATTTGGTTTTTTAACACTCGTATCAGAAGTCATCTCAACTTCTCAGCAAAGAGGAGGTGCAGTGGCACAAACTTTAAAAGAAATGGTAAAAATCATGAGAAGACGTGTGAACAATTGTGAAGTATTGATCACTTGCATCTGGATTCTCTCCAGTGGAACTGTTGATAGGAAGTATATTAAGAATGACTCTACCTGAAGCACTCATTAATTTTAAACCTCAGAAGCCCAATCAGAAGGAACTGCTAGAGCAAAATCCTAAGATTTAAACTTGGCAACCATAATGATCCAGTGTACAAAAAAGCGAAAACCACTCCCAAAACAAAAGACTCATTGTTTTTGCTTAAAAATCTTAGAAGTCTCCTGGTGCTGTTTGTCAGAGCTCCTGCTTGTGATGACTGCAAAGGTATTTTTCCAAAGGAATGAAGTGCTACATTCATATTTCTCACTGCAGTAAAGAGAAAATAGGTGACTTCTAATGGTGACATGAGGTAAAGGCAAAGAGGGATGTCCTCCCCCAGTCCTTCTCCCAGGCCCAAAGAGCTGCATGTAAAAGCATCAGGAGAACTGATCCAAGTTCAAAATTCAATTCAGATTTAATTTTATGGACTGGATACAGCTTTGAGTCATTTGAAAATGTTGCAAACTCTTGATCAAGAGACAGAAGACATTCTAATATGGTGGAAATAAATGTCCTCAATTTACTTGATGGGTGTGTCAGTTAACATTACTAGTGAGTTGTACCAGCCATTAATTCCTTTATAAATGAAACTGATTAGGCTTTTTCTTCTAATGATGAGACATAAAATAACTGTTAAAAAAACCCTGTCATCTTCTAAAGTAAACAGAACAGTATGCATTTGAATTTAGAACAGCATACAAAATGTCAATCATTGAAATTAGAGATAAGTTGCATTCAAAATTTTATGCATGAAAAGAAACAGTTTTGAAGGATCTGTGGATGATAGAAAATCTTCCCCTGCATAGTTACACAGTAAGAATTTTGTGATTTAAATATAGCGTTTCATCTTTGTCTCTATATTTTCTCCAAGTATCATATTCAGGCTCATTCTTGTGTATTCAAATGTTTGGTTCTGCACTGTTTTATTAATATCACTGTTCTGCTGCTCGGGAATTTCCTCACAAGAGCTGATACAAAATATACCTGCTCTCTGAATATGCTCATTTCTATTCTCTTTTATGTAAGAAATTTTATATTGTTTCCCTTAGCTTTTAGAGCGTGTAGGCGTAACTTTGCACTGCTCCAGGGAATTGAAGTGTATTTCCTTTGTAAATTTTGTAAGTGTTGGTTTTGTCTCTTTGGGAACAAGAAGAGGCTAGAGAGTTCTTCCAGAGAAGCAAGTTCTGTTATAAATGTTTGACATATAGAGAGATTGATTTGCTAAACCATTTTCTTGTTTGTTAAAACTGTGCAAAAAAGATCTTATTTTTTTACTTGCATTCCACCAGCACCTGCAAATCCCAGTCCTGAAACAAGACCCAGCTATGTTTGGCAACGGGGAAGATCCTTTTTGCTCTCTTTTGGGGAACTGGTGCGGAGCATATTTAGTTATCACGCTCCATGGCGGTTTTGACATTTGCCAAGGAGCGTGTTGCCAGCAAGTGCCCTCTCACGGCTCGTGTAATAGCCTGGCCCTAGCAGCTGTTATGCATGAAGCCACCACATTTAGGAAGAAAATATACATCTACCCATCTTGGGTCACGTTCCCCAAAGGCCAAAGAACGGACATTGCCTCCTGCTCTTCACGGTCCAGACAGACCTCGTGAGCCCGCAGCTCCCGGGCAACCGCGTGTTTTAGCTGAGCGTAGAGCCAGCTTTATGCTCCACAGGGTTCTAATTGCAGCTCCCTGCCTCAAATACAAAAAATCTTGTGGAGACTGGTGCTTCAGACCATAAAGAAGGGTAAATTGAGCTAACATGGCACAGGCCAGAGGTGAGCGGCTCGTACTCTCACACTGAGGATAGCTGAGGCACGTCAGAGAAGAGCTAAGCTTGGGTGGTGCGGCTGTCCCCCAGCACAGCAGAGGTCACCTGTACACAACTTGATGCTTCTCATGTCCTTTGGTCAAGTATTTGCTTTGCGCATAGTCACCGTTTCGTAGTGACTCTTCATGATCTTCTGCTTTTGTGTATTTCAAAGCGCTCAGCCAAGGGTTACTCATTGCTTATCTTGATTTTTTTTTTTTTTTTTAATACCTAATGAACGCTTTTGCTTATTTCTGTCTCCCTTTATAAAGCCAGAGGCTAAGGTGCTGCTGCCCCTGAAGCTTCAACAAGCTGACCACCCTCCTGCTCTGAATGCGTCATCTCCCTGCCGGTGTCCATTCCGGCTACCCGCAGGATCAGCTCTTGCAGCTTTCCTCTCTGAAGTGAGGGTAGACTAAGTGAAACTTAGTAGTGGATAGCTACTGTTTAAAACCGCCAATGTGAGAATTGCTGAAGAAAAAAAATCTCTACCTGCCTAAAGCGCTCTGTTTCGCTATAATTCAATTTCTGTGTTTGGCTATTTGCATAAATATGTTCTTTATGCTTTCAACATTTGGTGTCTCATAGGTAGTGTTAGGCAGGAATGAGTGTGAGTTATTTACCTAATATGGAAGGGGAAGGATTTTTTTTTTTCCCCTTGACCTTGTTAATTTAAAAGATTTGTAACCAGAAGACTAGATGCATAATTCCTCTGAACAATGTCCTGTAACTCTGGGAAAAGATAAAAACTTCTCACTTTAATTAATTACATTTTGTAGCTCAACATTTTTTCTTTTATTTTACCTGAAGCAGTCCAATTGAAATTTAATGGGAGCACTATTTAATTAAAAGTGGAGAAATGGAACAATTGCAGAAATTGTTCCAGTCTCAAAAAATATATAAATATATTTATTTTGTCACAACAAAGCCAGTGAGGAGTTTCAAAAAACATCTTCCTTACATGGCTGTTTCCTCTGCACGACTAAATGGAGTAACTCACAATCAGAATTTATTCATATGTTTGAAACTGCATCTCATTTTTCACCTCAAGTGTCTGTATCAGAAACCGGTGCCAACGATAAGACATCAACAGCTGCACAATGTTATCACACATGAAACCTGATTTTCCGATACCTGCCCATTAAAAACAGGCTGCCAGCTCTATTGGTTGGCAGATATAAATGGGGACACTGTAACAGATGAACTTTTGGGGACTCACAATTCCTTTTATAAATACATATGCATTTGCTATGTCTATACGGGGCAGTTTATGACAGGGTTCTTGCATTTTCAAAGTGCAGATAAACCTTATCCTCATAAACCTGGCTTCTCCTGACAAGATCTGCAGCTGTGAACCTTTATTTTCTTTAGAACTTATTAGGCCTCTGCTGTTGGAGCATTGGAGCACATAATGGTTTTTAATGCAGTTATCCTCATCAAACCCTGTAAAGCAGTATAACACTAATAACCCCGCACTAGTCCATGCAGAATACCAGTGCTGGGTTTAATTTGCTGGGTGAATCACACGGGACAAAAGTTTTTGTGACCCTTGCATGAAAACTGAGCTTATGCTGAGCTTATGATTCCTACTCAACAGCCCTCATGGGACAGATTGCTGAGGGTCATCAAATCCTGAAAAGGGGGGAAAAAAAAAAGAGATTGATGTAGCTATGTTATATAAAGAAGAAACTAACTAAGAAACTTCTAAACTAGAAGTGATGGAGGAAGAACTTTGACTTGGAAATAAGTAAGGCAATTGGGGAATAATTTGAATCCTATGAAACAATGAAATTAAGGGTGCTTATCTTTCTGGTGAGGAGAGGACCCAAGGGTTATCCGGTGGAAGGACAGCTCAATTTTCTTTTTCCAAGAGACAATTTAAGGTTTACAAAAAAAGAAAGTCTTAATGGCATATGCTACAGAGATTTGTTGCCTCTCAAGTTTGCCATAGATGGCTGCTTTTGATGTCTTTAGAAGCCAGAGAATGTCTCATCATCAGATGCTGAGATTTTGTACCTAAAATAATAGGTATGAAAATAACACCTGATACAGTACAGATAGATATCTTTTTCACTCCTGCTCTCCAAAAGGGTGGGGAAGAAGCAATGTCATGACTGCAGCCATAATGTGACTGCTCCTGAAAGCTCAAACACATTCAGCCTGCGCTGCAGAGCTACTCAGCTCCCTCAGTGTGACTCAGATTTTAAATTATAAGGGCTGCAATTTGCACTTGCAATGTTCAAGTGGGCATTTTAAAGTCAAACCAAGCTTGTAAAATGTCCAAATTTGTATATTTGGAGCTGTCTTGTATCATGTACTTTCTGCTATCTTCAATTACACTAATAAAATTTTCATGTAAGGAAAGAGGTTGGATATAATACCGGATAAATTCTTTGAGTTCTTTTTTCTTTTTAGATTATTTATTAGTGATAACAACTAATGTACTGCTTAAGGGTAATGAATCTTATTAAACGCACTTTCAATTATCTCCTAAATTAATACAAGAGTGCAGTTCCAGTGCTAAAGACCCACAGAATAAGACTGGCAGAAGAACTAATTTTTGCTTCTTATGAAAAACTCCTCATTGCCTCCAGCTAAATGATGTATATCCAATCAAGTCCTTGTCCCTAATAGAGATGTAACATATGTAAGCAGATTAAAACATTATGTACTACTTACGGAAGACATCTATAGGTTTCATTCGGAGAGTATGCCCACTTTTTGCAAAGACTATGTAACTCATTCATTGTTTGTGGCTGTTTCTCAGCACGTATAGCAGATATTCTCGGCAGACTCAATAATTACCTAGTCCACGATATAGCTCAGTGTCATCGTGCTACATCAGTATGAGTGAGGGGATTTTGTCCTCAGGGATAACATTACTTCCTTAAGATGCAAGTTTATTTTGGAAGTGAAGGTCAGGTTTCTAAAATGTAAGGAGTGTGCACGCATAGCTGCCTCAAGAAAATGTGACTTCATATATTCCCCAGCTTCTCCAGCCAGTGTAGCATGGTACCTGGCTAATTGTCAGCTCCCCCTAACTCAAATTCTCTGACTCCTGCTCTCATCAGCTTGGCTTTAGCTCTAGGGAAATATTAAATGTGACTATAATAAGAGAATACTTGATGGGAATGGTTATTTGCATTCCCTTTAGCCTGGATATCCTATTAATATTCTGTGTCTCGTGCCAAGTTTGAATTTAAATGCATCTCTATGGCTCCTGTGCACAGGAGATGAGCTGCCACAAAAAGTCAGTCTTATTTTGGCTCCTGAACATGAGAGAGAGAGAGAGATTTAAGGAAGGATTATTACCAAAGAACACTGGGGAAAAGTCTGGATTAGAATGAGATTAGCTGTCAGTATTTATAGCCAGGAAATTCTTCCTTTACATAATTCTGGAGTGAATAATTTCCTTCATCTCCCGCTACATGCAGCTGAGGTGTTTGACCGCTGGAAGTAACGGCTGCTAAATGAAACCTTTAGCCAGCATCTCAGCAGCATGGAAGTTTCCCGCTACTCCTCTGACCACGGTCAGGATACGCCAGCTGCACATGCATGCTGCTGGGAATTTCCAGGTACTGCAAAGCCAAGGCCACCAAAATTGTTGAACACAAGCAAAACTAACAAAAGCTACATCGTCTGCAAAAAGATGGTAGAATTTTCATTTCTTCAGAGACCAGAACCGTCCAAAAATTTGGCAGAGTATGACATCTTTATACCAACTTCAAAAATAAACTAGTATCTTAGCCATAAAATGCATGTGTTAGTAATTCACTGAACCTATACCAGTATTGGATTATCAACTCCTTGGAAAATGAATTGACTACATCTTCGGAAACAAATGTGCTCTTTTTTTTCTTTATCATCTGCTTTATATAGAGTTAAAACTAAAAATCTAAATTTGACAGTTACTTCATTTTAAATTTCATGTTCTTGACCTGTATAATTTCTATTCTTTTTTGACAATTTAAATTAATCTTTCTATTTAAGATTTCAGAACTCAGTTATTACCAACATTCCTTGGAAATAGATTTAGGTTTTGGAAAAACAATAAAGTTTTCTTTCTTTTCTTTAAACATTCTTTAGTATTTTAACCTTCTTGTTTTCAGTTGATATGGCATATTCAAACGTGTCTGTCTTCTGAATATCACCATCAGCAGCAGCCAGCATATTGTCCTGTTATTTTTTTTCCCCATCATAATTAGCACATAGGGAAATATATATGTATCTTGAGCTGTACAGCAATACATGTTTAGAACACACTATTTAGAAATAAACAGGGAAAACAACGGGTAACCAGAGCTGTTACCAGCTGATGCCTTATCTGAAAACTTCTAGTTTCACTTGGTGTAACATATTTTGCTGCAAGTTAACAAGTAAGTGAGCACTTACTGTAGCTATCCTGATGCACTGCTTTCAGGGCTCTCGTATCTCATCAGACACAGCTATCCACCTCCATTTTCATGGATTCCTGGTATTCTTGACTGCCTGCCATACAAAACTTTACCACATGGCTAGTCACTGTTAAAGGCAGCTGCAGAACCACAGTGGCTAGAGCTAGAGAAGACCATTAGAGCATCTAGAATGGCCTTTATATAACAGAGAACCAGCGATTCCACTGCAGGGCTCAGCTCTTCAGAGCTCCCTCCCAGGTGAAAACACTTCTGCAGGACCTGAACATATAAACAAGCAACCCAGGACTCACTCAGTTATTTGTGGAGGTGACTGGAACCAGTAGTTTCAGCTGCTTGCCAGTGGGAGTTGTCCCTGTCCTGCTGTTCTGAAAATCAGGTTTTATTTAATAGAATTACTGTCATGCCGACGTAGGTTTCCATGCACGCAGAAATCGTCAAAGGTCTGTGAAAAGTGATAGATAGGTTTTATAAGATGGTTTTTGTGTAAAACAAGATAGCTTCCATATGCACAAAAAGTGACAAATTAATATGATGTCAGCATCGTTAGGATATAAGAAGTTCTTTTATTTGTTACCTGCATACCCTTGCACTGGTGGGTACATAGATAAATTTGTTTTATAGTAGTGTTGTCATGTAGTTGGAATAATACTTATTTATTAAGAGTACCCCTTAACTATCCAATACATATCAGAAAAGAAAAAGATCTCACGGATAAAGATGTGTAAAAATGTACCCTAGGATTCCCCCCATTGACGGTACAAAGGCCATGGCCTCTCGTAATGATTTTACCAATAATATGTTAATTAATAATTAAAACTCCATTAATTATAAACTCAATTAGTTTAGGACTCAGGTCTTTCTCCAGAGGGTAATGGCATGTTGGTAATGAGGGGAATGGTAGGTGGGGAATAATGCTTGATCAAATTGTTGAAACTGTGAAAGTGGATTAGAACAAGAAAACAAGATGCGGGATCGTTGCAGGAGACTCACCTTGTAAACTGTCAGCCAGCTTTTGTGCCTTGAACTGGAAATAGTAAGAATAATAGGTGTGATTTTAGTTCTTCCTCAGTAAGGAGGTTTCTGATAAAAAAACACTTGCACTTCTTTTTCCTGTAGTTTTTAACTCCCTTGCTACTGTGGACCAAATATTTACAATATGCTGTTACTGCAGATTTGCATATGAAATGCCAAGGAATGACTGGGAGGTTTTTAGTGTGGACAATCAAACGAATTCGATTTGATGAAATAGTAAAAGGGTTTTCTCTAAATATTAATTTTGAGAATGTAAAATGATTCCCGACAGATATCAGTAAAAAGGCAGATAGACAGACAGACAGATAGATTTTCTTTCCAGGGATAGCATCCCACATACCATATTATCAAGTTGTTTACTTTTCTCTAATTCGTCAGAGGCAATGTTGCCCTGCAAGAACCACTGTTAGCTTCCGCTAAGGCAATTCATAGACTCCTCTGGCAAACACGACTAGTTTTATGAATGTTTACTAATCAGAGTGTGGAGAGTGGGTAAGGTGACACAGAGGAAAACTGAATTCTGTCGCTCCATGTAAGTTTTATAGAGCCATTGTTTACACTTGTGGATCTTAAGCAGGATCGCAATGAAGCCCAAAGATACTTCTGAGTCAAGATGTCTCATCCGACCGAACTAGGCAATGCCGTGCAAGCTTCTGTACTCAAGGAGAGAGCTGCTGCCTGGAGGATCAGATGCCCTTTTATACCTTGATCAACTGGATTAGTCAGTTGATCACTGCCCAGTGATCAGCAGCAAGGTCAGCAAGAACTCGCGTCCGGACACATGCATTGGCTGAACGCAATTTTCCTCTAGTAGATCAGCTAGTCACTTGTGATCATATTTATGATGCATTTTTACTGTATTAGCTCTGCACACAGAATTTCTCTCGTTCTCTGTGGACTGTGGAGGGAGCCTCAACCATTAGCCGAGTCTAGGTGCCTAATGCTAATGGTGATGGATAAAGAGATGAAACCCATATGGAGCACCACTGGTTGAGGTGGTTTGCAGTTTTTCTTTGCTGTGGCTCACACTGGACTTAGGCAAAAGGTGTGCGGTTC